>NW_020291400.1:0-94468 GCF_003184745.1 Aspergillus uvarum CBS 121591 | reverse complement strand
GGGGGCATTGCCGGGGGTTGTGATTCGGTGGGGGTGGGTTCAGGGAGAGGGCGGCGGGCGGGTAGGGATGGAAGTGGTGGGCTGGAGGGACTCTCGGCGATGGGAGTGGGGAGGTTGTTGTTGGTGTTGCTGTTGTCTTGCTGCTGGTCGTCGTCGTGGTGCTTCTGCCACTCTCCGCGGAGGAGTCTGCGTTCTTGCTCGAGGGAAGAGAGATCGTAGCTGGGCTTGGGGGGCACAGGGACCGGACGCGGGCTCCGCGCGGTCTCCGGAGACTTTGCGCGGGTGGCATCATCCCGTTCGCGCTCGTACTGCCGCTCGCGCTCCTTGGCTCGCTCCAGTTCGTGTTCCAGCTGGCGGATGCGATGGCGCTCCTGGGATTCCGACGTCGCGGCGGGTTTGCCGGCCCCGGCGACCATGCTGGCTTGGTACTGGCTGAGAAACTGGCCGTTGAGGCGGCTGTCCTGCGCTTCGCGGCGCTGGAGTCGCTCCTTCTCCAGTCGTGCCTCCGTCTCGCGCTCCTCCTGCTGGCGCTTGTCCTCCTCCTCTTGCCACTGGCGCTGTTGCTGGTCCCAGCGTTGGCGCTCCGCCTCCACCTGCAGGCGCTCCTGTTCGCGCGTCCGCGCCGTCTCTTCCTCCCAGCGACGTTCTTCCTCGAGACGGGCCTGCTCTTCATCGACTTCCTGCTGCTGTTGCCGGCGCCGCTGGTCCTCCAGCTCCTGCCGCCGTTTTCTCTCCTCCTCGTCCCGCCGGCGCTTCTCCTTCTCCGCTAGACTGGGGACGTGGGGCGCGGCGGTGGTGATCTGGCGCCGCGCGCCGAACGCAACACCCTGGTTGCCCTGGCTGGCTCCGCCCATGTAGCCGTATTGGTGGATGTTCCAGGCCGGAGCCGTGCTGTGCTCGTCCGACTTCTTGCTCCAGGTGCTGACAGGCTGCGGAGATCGTGCTGGGCTGGAATGACCCGAATTGCTACCGCCCAGTCCGAGCGACTTAGTGGGGGTATAGGCACCTCCCTGGCTGGACCCCGTCACATGTGGACTGAGCGAGCTGCCCTTGGACTGGGGGCCAATGGCGTGAGGGAATTTGCTAGGCTGGAGAGCGTTGGCCCGTCGACTGAACGAGGTCAGGCATTGAAGCACCTGGGCGGGGTCCTTGGCCTCGTAGAGATCGACAGTCAGGAATACGTCATGCGGGGGCAGGCTGAGAGGTGGCATTTGGCAGGCGCGCAGGAAGTGAGAGATGTTTTCCATCTGCACGAACGGCATGGATGACTGTTTGTATTTGACACCCGGCGAAACGGCGAGGTTTACGAGTCTGTGAGCAGGCTGGCGTTCAGTTTGCGATTCCCATACGGAAGGGAGTTGTCTCTATCGGACGAGAATTCCAGGTCTTACCTGCAAAGAGCCACTCCATCTTTCAGAGCTTCTAGAAGATCTCCTGCTGGGAGTTTGTCATGGAGCACTTCTTCGATCCAGCTGCGGATTTCCGCGGCTGCTTGCGGGGTATAGCGGGACAAGCGCAGATTGCGCAAGTCCTTATCCAGGGATGTGACGGAGGCCATGTTTTGGTTATCACACTCAGCTGTGTTTGCTCACAGATGTTTGAAGCATGTAGAAAGATTCTAGAAGAACCGAAGATGGCGAGTTCGGCGCTGAAATAGGGGTGGAAAGGGGGGGCAGTGTAGGGCTTCTGTTTATATAGTGCCTAACTGCGAGTGGGACGAACCGCGGTACGTCACAGGGGGAGTGGTGGCTTAGGAGAAGACTCGCGGATCGAACGGATGCGAGATTGGAATGGAATGCGAAGGGACCAGTGCAGAATGATTGAGCTAGAGGATTATGTTATGCCAGTCAGCAGAGGAAGAAGAGAGAGAGACACTCTCAGAGCTGATCGATGAGGACGAGGACAGGAAAGTCAAAGTCGAGAAGAGAGTCAGTCAGAAAACGAGGGCAACAGGCGGAATGCGGGAATCTTGGCCTCGTAATACGCCGCCAATACGATCGTTCTCGTACCGCTCGTACCGGCCGGTATGCGCCGATGACGTTCCGGCCGCAATAATAATTAATTATTGCTTGCCATCCCAAATCACTCCCTTCTGAGTGGATGAAATACCGCATCTCATCTTACACACGCCCCCGTTGCTGCCTGACATCTCTGCTCCCAGAAATTTTCTGATTTGCGTCGGGCAAATGAGTCCCATTAACAGTCTCTGGTTCAAGTGGAAGAGCCTGAAATTGCCGTGGCGCACTTCCTTTCTCGTGGGTATGTCCGCTCCATTAAATCGCATCAACACAAAAAGACCCAGTCTAATTCTGACACTCGCATCGCAGGCCATGATCTGAAGGGAAACACCTATTGGGAATTTAAAGATGCCCTGAATGCGAATCGGTATCGTCGCATCGTCAAATGTGACCCTAAAACCCACCTCTCCGATGTCCAAGTCAGCCGTAAGTGCTCCTAAACGTTGGGTCAAGCCTGCAGTGCCACTGTCAACTACTCGCCGGAGTCGAGTCCTAACAAACTGACCTGTTCTTTCGTCTAGCACAATGGCACCAATGGCTTCGATACGTACGAGCGGACCCTCCGTCGATCGCAGAACAGCAACAGGATATCATCCGACAGATCCAACTTAAGGAGTTGGCTCGTCTCGCTGACGAACGATGGGCGAGCAAGGCATCTTATCTCGATAAGCCGAAGACTCAGCAACCCGTCCCTGCTACTCAGACCAGCGACGCTACATTGAACCCTCCGAGGGAAGAGGCGCAGGCAACGAAGGCTACCCCTACTGGTCCTCGGAACGAGAAGGAGAAACCAGCTGCAAAACAGGACCCTTGGGCAAAGGCCGCCAGTGGACCTGGTGAGAAGTGGCAGCCGGATTCTTGGAATCCGACCTCTTCCCAGAGATGAGCTGGTTTATTGCTTTGATAAAGTTCGACCTCAATCGCCAAAACGTCGATTGCTACCCCAAGTTGCGTACATGATGCGAATCAGGCTACTAGACTAGCCGTTTATCCTCCAAAGCTGCTGAAATCCTGGATGACCGTCTAGATGTTTGCAGGATTTACCCTCTCCACTCACTCTACATTTTACTTCGGGGGTCATGAAAATTGATCAGCGTTCCTCAGCAGATCGGGGAGTTGGCGCGCCATGCCGTTGTGTAAGAAGAGGCGCATTAGGCATCAGTCTTGCATAGAGGGGTTTCTGATGCAGGAACATGCGAACACACTGGTGGGAGCTTTGACGGCATTGTATATTACCTACTTGGAGAGTGTACTATAATTATTGTACCAAGCGGAACGAGTCTGTTGCATTCTGCCAGGTATTGCAATGGATTCGATTATCATAATATCTTATCTCGAGTAGTGGAATTGGTAGAAGTGGTAAATCCTTTTGAAAGTACTGGGTCGTCTCAAAATATACAGTTGGCGTCCACAGGCACGGCAAGATCCACCTAGTATTACCCTGCTGGAAATTCTTTGTTTAGCACACAACGAGGTCTTTGGTACCCAGATCGTCATCTAGAACCAGAAAATAAATTGAATTGCCATACCAATAGACAGATCGTGGTTACGGTGATGCAGAGTGGACTGCATAGGTACAGTACAGTCTGCACACTCGCTGACTGCGTTCGGACTTGAGATTTGCCGTGCTGACTCAGGATGACGACAATCCGGCAGACTGGCGAGTGCAATCCCTGTACGCTAAGCCATTCCGGGAACATCCGAAGCCGGGCCGACGAGCAGGCCGGAAGGAGAGGCAACAAAGCCCAAGTCAGGTGCCCGGTGATGACGGAAATCTGACAGTCGAGGTTCGCCTTGTTTCTAATCCCTTTCCTCTGCCCAAGCACTATCATCGGTGCCATTTCTCATCTTTTCCAGACTCTTCTCGACTTGAAATTACGTCGAGCTGCATATGCCTGTTTAAAAAGATATTGTCTGCGAGAACTGCCGACGGGTTTTGCTCATCACCCCTCGCTTCCTCGCCCTTTGCCCCCGCTTCGCCATCACCAACCACTCCCCAACGAAAAGTGGGCATAAGATTCTAGCGCCTGCGCGTCGTTCATCGGTCTCTGCCCCTCACTGAGAATCGATCTGCCGCTCCCTGGGCTCCTCACCTACCGTCAAGATCTTCATTGCTCACCCTCGATACTGAGGAGTACGTTCAGGCACCACGCGTCGCAGTGTTTGATCCTTCGTCACATACTGCGTCTTTGACCTAGTCGCCTCAGAAACCAGTGGTCTACAGTCTTACAGTCTATATGTATCACTCGAAATCATCCATCAAAAACGATCGCATTTTGAAGGAAGGAGGTCTGAAATACTGTCATCTGACTGCATACAATTGGAACGACTGCGCGTGCATGTGTCACAACCTTTACCAATATTGAATTTTGAAGCGAACTCATTAAAAACCAACATGTCTATCAACGTTATCTTTGTTCAGGGCCTTGCCGGCTCTCACTAGGTGAAAATCTTCACCCAGTTTTTGTGCTTCACGATGGACTCCTTCAAAACCATTGGGGGCCTTGGAAGCCACGGTTTGAACGTGAAAAAAACTTTCTTTGTTTACATCCTATAAAGCAACATCTCTGTTCCCAGTCGCCAGTCGCCAAGACAGGTACGGGTGGGATTTAAACCTTGTACGTTTACATCTCATTGTCACAGGACAAACCAGTCCTTTGAGCTACCGGCGCGAAAATTTGGGGAAGCCGGCCAGCATCTGGACACTCATCGCATCGCCATGAGCAGCCAAAACATGAACAGGAAGTCGTGGGAGTCCCTGTCATCGACATTCTCCCAGCTGGAAATTTCCATCTCCCATGACAGCTGCTATGCCTCTGATGAATACTCCGCCCCTGCAAAACCTACCACTGCCGTCCACACTCCTGACGCTCCATCTTTGGTCACCGCGGTAGCGGCGCCTCTTCAGTCGATCTTGAAGCCGATCCTGAAAAGACCATATTCTGAAATTGAAGAAGACGACGAAGAGGCAGAGTCTGGATACGCATCTGAGGAATCCGAATACGGCTATGACAGTTTTGACGAGTCGGATGATGACATGTGTGAAATCTCAGACTGGGATGAAGCTTCTGACATCATGTCTCAATCGGATGGAGAAGAAGACGATGTCGCGTCACTAGACGGCTCGTTCATCGAATTCGGAGCTCATGTTCAGTTTGATGCGAAAATATGTTATATCGAAGCGCCAGAGCTAGAGGACGATGATGAATGTCCTGAGGCCGGATTGACTTGTCACGAGTTGATGGAGATGGCACGAGCGTCTGGTACCCTGCGGCTACAAGAGGGTACAGGTCCTGGAGACCACCCTGATGACTGTGAGGACGACGATAGTCTGATCCTGGAAACCTTGAAGCAGCTCCCGGAAGAGCACCCCGATGATGTTGTTGACCTAGACAAGAGTCTCTTCGTCGCCTACATGAATGGCATCAATGGGCTTACCGACCCACAGTACAAATCTCGTCTTCGAAGCCGCGTTGACGATATCAAGTCTGGTCGTGCACACACGCCATACCTAGATGAGGATGGCACTACTGGTGCGTACATCGATAACGCGCTCAACCACGTTATCGGAGTGTTTCGCAACATCGTCGCCGAGGAGGAATTCAACGAACTTGTTGACCTCAGCCACGTCAAGGGCAGCTCCTCAGGGCCAAGTGGGAGCATCAACCAGAAGCTCTTGACCAAGCTTGAGAATATCCTCTCAGAGAGACTGGCCTCAGATGTCGTCAATATCGGGCCTGACGAGTTGAGCTTCTTCACCAGTGGGCTTGCCTACGCTCTCGACCACTGGAACAGTTACATGACGCGATGAATATGATACGCTGTCCATGAAGAACCACGAAGGGAAACAAAAAACAATAAAAGCCCAAAAAAGATGGCCAAGAGCCCAAAAATGCCCAAAGGGCTCAAAATTGTTGCTATTTCATTTGCTGTGGCCTAAGAATCAAAAGCACTTCGCAAAAGCTTACGAGCGGGGATTATCAGCATTACTGATGATTATGAATCCCCAATTTTCTAATTCCATTTCTCAACGAGAGTGACTTTGTAGACGAGTGGCGATGTACAGTGCAGTACACCACTCATCCAGTAATCAGCAAACACGACTCCTGATCCCGGCAAGATCGCAACGATAATCCGAGGAGAATATACCCCCCGAGAGGGTCGATCTTAGTTGCCACGCATTAAGGCCAAGCCGCCTCCCTGCCGTACTTCAGAGATTTTTCGAAACGCATATTCTGTGGTGCTGGCTATAACACATAGGCATTATACTCACTCAGTAATAACTGCTGGGTATTATGTAGTGCCCTACCGTACACGTCCACCGCCCTCCCCTGCAATATCCCACCATACTGAAACATCTGAAGTATGAGGGTGCCGATGTGATAAATGCCGGGCTAGACCCGGTCGATCACTGAGTGAGTCTTTCGCCAATCGGAAGCATTCGATCCGTGTACTCATGCTGAGTACAAAACACCTATGGAAGATAGTGAACTCAGAGATCTAGACTCTCGATGGTAGGATCCCAGGTGTACCCCGTAACTTAGGTGACTGAGAGAGGAAGAGGGAGGCTCTGGATGCAGGCTGCCCAGTAGATTTAGAAAGATTCGGGGAGTCCGTGCTACATCAGCTCCGGTTGATACAAAGGGCAAATGAGAAGGATGGATGGGTCAATGTCGGGGTTTGGGGACGGTGGGCTTTTTTATGATGTGTACCGCTTGAGGTAACTAACTATTTGCGCTGATGTCAGATCTGGTTGAGCAAATCTAGTGCCGGGGGTGAAGGGAGGGTTGTTGGGTTGTGACTACCGGTATATGAGAAGTAGGTATACCTATGCATATGCTCTATCGGGAATTGAGGGAGGCACTGCAGGGCACCGCTGCATGACGTTTGCAGCGGGAACTTGACACATCCAGTCACATCATATCATACGATCTGAAACTCCTGGCGCTGAGACTTGATCCCTGCCCACGCTAGTTACTAGCATGGGTATCAAGGCCTTCCGGATTCTTGCACTATATGCACTATGAGTACGGAGTACAGTACCTGTACATGCAAACTGCATAGTGGATGGATCACAGCCTCCCTCCGACGCTATTGCACGTATCGCTTAGATCCTACCCCAAAAATCATGGTGCTGGATTATGTCGTGGTTGGCTGGTTGATCGATCATGCATACAGTGTACAGTAAATGAATTGTTGGCTGCCTACTGCTTATTGACAGGGAAAGGCTTATCCGTTGCGGGATTGGGGGTGAGACCATCCATGTTATGTTGGTTAACTAGGTTTCGAGGTTGACGTCGTGTTTCGTTCGTTGGGGTCCATTTATCCATGTCTTGGGGCCGGGCTGGGGGCGCCTTGGTTGGTGGCATCTAGACTTGAACGGCCTTGTATCCGCCCCAGCTCCGGGCTTAGTCCGGTGGTTTATTGCCCTGCCTGCCTGCCCTGTGCTTAGGGTTGGGGCTGCATGTACTGTACTGATGTGTAGGGTTGTCGAGGTCAATGCACGCAGGGAAGGATTTATAGTTGGGATGGAGATAAGGTGGTCTTGGCGGGGTGTTCGCTGGGGTGTGCGTGACGGCCCATATTTATGGGGTTATGAGATTTCATGATAGAGCGCTTAAAAGCACCAATTGCAGGCGCGAGGAATTCTGCGTTGAACCGTCCTGTCGAAAGTTGGGATCTCAAAATTCAGTCGTGTTTTTGTACAATATGTAGCGGGGCAGCCTCATCCCCGGTCGTGGTTGACGGGCCGAAGAAACAATAAGCCTCTCGGATGATGTAATTCGAGATCGTGAGATTACGATCCATGGGTTGCAGTGCAGAAGCTCCGTTAGTATTGTACTGGCTTGTTCCGGTGTTGCTTGTTGCATTTGAGGTCTCCCTACCGG
Source organism: Aspergillus uvarum CBS 121591 (assembly GCF_003184745.1). Lineage (NCBI taxonomy): Eukaryota > Fungi > Ascomycota > Eurotiomycetes > Eurotiales > Aspergillaceae > Aspergillus > Aspergillus uvarum. The sequence continues at coordinate 86,562 of NW_020291400.1, read as the reverse complement.
GCTGATTAATCCATCCTACCACCCACGGAGACTGAATATAGCAACACCTAATCTAGGCAAAATCGATAGTATTATTCACGAAACCCAGCCTGGAAAGCCCCCCTCTCAGCTCGTATCATATATTGCGCCCGCCTCCACCGGCAATGGGCCTGGGTTCAAGTTGCACCTCAGCTGAAGAGTGGATTGTTGATACGTTCCCACAATCGTATATTAAATCGGAGTCTGGAACCCAATCATAGACACCCGTCAGCGAGGTGTACCCGATTAACTATGTCTCCTACCCGCTAGCTTGCCCAAAAGAGGCCTACTAATACCGCAGTCCGCACTTTCGATTGAATCGGAACCATTGGTGTGGGAGCACGACATGGTCATGGTGAGCCAGCCTGAACCGCTGGGGAGAAAAACGGAAATGAATCCCTCCCTGATTGGATCCCTGCTGCCAGTTCACCGGTCCCACCGATGCAGAGGAGCAGGGATTCAGGCGATAGTTCGGTGCTTGATTCGTCTCTCCTCGAACCTACTCACAATCCAAGATCGTGGGAGTGATCAGTGACTCGTGAAAAGACCGACAAAAGTGGGAACGGGAAGATGAAATAGAATTTGAAAATTCTCTGGCCCTAGTCTCGAAGGCCGCGTGCGAACGGCAAGAGGTGGGAGGCTGCGAAAGTCAAAGCAGGGGATGCCTGACTCGCAAACCGTAGGAGCACTGTAGCAGATCAAATGTTATTGACTCTAGAGAAGGAAAGTGCTGTCAGGAGCCCATTAGAGGCATCGCAAGCTGATAGACATGGACAATTTGTCAAGGCGTCCTTTTTAACCTTTAATTCTCCCCGCGGGCCACAGCAAAGTCCAGTAGTATATGGGGTATGGAGAAACCAGCATACCAGAGAGGCATGTCCCACGATCATCATCAGTGCACCCACCAGTGATCTCCCTTGTCAGCTTGGAGATCACTGTCCGACTGCGCGGCCTCCTATTCTACTTCGGGTACAGCCAAGGGCCAAGGGAGTGTTCCCGAGTCGAGTGTATTATTCCTGTTTGTCCATGGTTGTGTACCTACCTATGCAGAACATCCCCGGACAACAATTATCCATTTCTTTGGAATGTTGAAACAGCTCCTGTGATGATAGTGGCTTGATTGGTCATGCAAGCCACCGGACAGTGGCCAATGCCATGATTCACAGTAGCAATCAGATTTTGAGTTCCATGGTGCCTGGGCTTGAGACCGATTTCGGGAACCGAAACTTGGAGCGGGATCACGGACGGATTTGGTCCTTGGGGTTAGGTTGAATTTCTAAGAGTATCTCCTCGGTTATATCCGGTAAAAGTACTGGAGTAGTACTACTTGTCACCTGGTCTGAGTGCTTCGGAGGAGGATTCAAATTGCACTTCTTCATGGTCAATCTAACATAATTGAATGCTGTTTCAGAGCGGTTCAGACAATAAAGCATGAGACGGCTCGCTACGAGAGGCGAGAGCAACGAGACAGTGTGAGAGGCTTACATTCCAGTCGGCTTGCAGTAGCGCCCCCTTAACTCCCCCTCGTGCCCCTGCAGTCGGGACGGTATTTCATCCTTAGTGAAAGTGACTAATCCTTTAGGGTTCTTTTCCCTGCCTGCCTGGTGGGGCCTTTTTCACTAGTTCGGCTCTGGCGATCGTCGGTTTTCTTGGGGCTTCGGTGCCTTTTCTTATTTGCTTCTAGTCGCAACCGACTGGCCACTTCTCCTGGATGCTGGTGGCTGATGGTAGGGGTCCGGATGCTGGCCTCTCTTTCTCTCATGCTCAAAGCCTCATGACCATGACCAACCGGACGTTCCAACCATGATTCCGGATGATGCTCGGAAAAACAGACGGCTGATGTTTATCGAAATCGAGGGAGGAACCGTGGAATGATAGGGTGCTGGCCGCTTGTCGGGCGAACTAGTCGCAGTGCTTCGTCCATGGATGGTCGCTCTCCCCGAAACCGATATCTGAGGCCAAGCTGTTCCTGACCCGAGAAGGTCTCACGTCGGTGGCGACCCCGAGGCCAATGTCGATCTTGCCAAAGCCCTCGTGCTTGATGCATTCCGACTCGTGGGGGTCCATCAGACTGATGGTCTGGTTGGAAACTTTAACAAGTCATAAGTCATGAAGAGCTTGCTTTTTCCAGTTACCCCTGCGATGCACAAAGCGGAGAAGCATGGACGGTGTAGAAGATAAGTCAAGTCAGTCAGTCCTTGGTAAGTTACTCGGTACTATGTAGAAAAAGGAAAAAGGGAAATCACTGGCCTATTCTTGCCTTCCGGTTCCAGTTCCAGTTCCTGTGCAGCCAAAGCGTTAAGTCCCCACACCACCCGACAACGATGTTGATTTGCTTCTCTTGACCCTCCGGGTGGAATTGAAGCGGATGATGGGTTCCACCTCTCCTGATTTTGCTAGTCACTTTTTCAGTCCCGCTGCTGCTGTGTCTGTCTGTAAATTGTAAGAATCTCTCGGATCCTAATTTACAGAGACGGTGTAGACGGGGGCTGTCGTCCATTCACATTCGTTGACTGTTGCTGTTGCTATTGCTGCTGCTGTTGCTGCTGCCACTTCTATGTACATACAGTACTGTACATACATACAAACTACTATGTTACTCCTGAACTTTCACCACCTCCCATAAGGTCCTTCATTCATACTCTTTCTCTTCTCTCCCTACTCATCGAACCCCCTCTCTCTTCCTCTCCCACACACACACACACACACTCTCTCTCTCTCTCTCTCGCTCGCTCTCGCCTCCCCCCTCTCTTCTTTCTTTCGCTTTCCCTTTCTACACCTCAGCTCTTCACACTTCTACTCCCTCACGCTTCTCTCCGACCATCCGCTGAATCACCCTCTCCTTAAAACCACAACACCAGCCCTATATCAAAGCATAGTCCAGATCTTCATTGATCGGTTGGATTCCGGTCTCTCGATCTCGATCCCTCCATAACTCAAGTACTGCGACATGAACACTACGTTCTGTTAGTTGGTTCGTTACACGGGTACGTTCTAGCCTCGACCCCATTTTGCGAATGCGTGCGCCTCCCCGCTGGTGCTGCCAGTTTTTGCTTTTTCTTTCTTCTTCTACCCGATCTTCCGTTGTTCTTCATGCTTTAATAATTGCTTTTGCCGCATGCCCTGTGGCTTGACGCAATCTTACGACATCTACCGTTAAGGCAGTACCCAAAAAAGAACAAATCAAGTCGCAAGGCCCCCAATATGGGCTGTGCAACTCATTTCGTATTGTTCAAAGGCTGACCAACTGTCTCTGTCGCGTTTCAGGATATTAAAGTCCCCTTCATTCGCTCCTGAGCTTGCTGGACACCTCGAATAATAATTCACCCCGCTCCCGTCTTCTTTGTTCGATCTGCGATCTTCAGGCCGACCTCTTTGCGACTGTATGTGATCCTCGCATTACGACCATGCAGCACAGCAAAGGACCCGATTCTCCGGAGATGGGGAGGACGGTCTCGCGCTCGCGCAGCACCAGTATTTCCAGCGACTCCCAACTCCCCCGAGCCCACCTGCTCGCCCCCACAGTAGTTACACCAGCGCCTACTTTTATCGCCTCTTCCGCTGCAGCCCAGATTATCACCACAGACCAGGAATTTAATGCGGCCGACTTTGTTCCCGATGAAGATGGACCGGGCTCTCCTGCCAGTGCTTTTGTGACTCGCGAGGCTCTGTCAGCCCTCAACGGTTTCCTTGACTACCTTCTATTTGATATCCTAGCTGCAGCAAAATCAACACAGTTGGCCTGCATCCGACCAGCGGTGGCGGACGTCCTAAAGCCCCGTCTCGCCAAGGAAGTGGTAGAGGCAGCGGATGATGAGCTGAGTGAGGTCTTGGGTGGCCCGGAAGACGAGCAACTCGAGTTCCGTGGCGGTCAGACCCCTGGCGGTGAATTCGACCTGATTCGTTCGTGGAAGCTCACTCGCCTGCGATGTATGGTTTACACGCGACTGGGGGACATGGAAGAGGACGAGGAGGAAGAGCATATCGCACGGGAAGGCCTAGCCGATGAAGACGGCGTCCCGCGAAGACTGGCTAGTCACGTAGGGAATATCACACCCGCCGCCGCCATTTTCTTGACTTCGATTATCGAGCATTTGGGCGAACAAGCATTGATCATCGCGGGTGAGACAGCTCGGTCACGATTGTCGACCAAGCTCGAGCAAGATTCTGAAGAATCTATGGAGACTGGTATCAATCGCGCAAGTATGGATCGACTGGTTGTGGAGGACCATGACATGGAGAAGTTGGCCTTGAATCCGACTTTGGGCCGACTCTGGCGAACATGGCGCAAACGCGTCCGGGGGTCCAACCTGTCGCGGGCAGTTTCACGAGAATCAATGCGCCGCCGCCATAGCGTGTTCACCACTACCGGCAGTAGGAAGAGCAGCGTTTTCACCGCAGATGAATTCTCCGTCCGTTCGGCAACCTCACCAGTCCCCGAAACACCAAAAGATGTCGACCCAACCTTGGTACCCTTGCCGCTTAATGACCACGATATCCAGGAAATCGAGGTCCCTGGTTATCTGCCAGAGCTTGAGACCGGCGAGATCCAGACCATGCAGGCTGTAGTAGCCCACAAAGTTCGTCCCCATAGTCTTATGGTACTCACCCTGCCTTCCCCGAGATCACCATCATCGAACGGCAACTCGCCCCTTACCCCTAAGCTACAGACCGTGACAATCACCCGTCATGCTCGATCAAGATCGTTGCCCAACGCTGGACCCGGGGAGGAGACACCGGAACCTGAGCAGTTTCCAGAGCGACCGTCACCGACTGCGTCCGAGGAGCGGCGGCGCTTGGAGACAATGTACGAACATGATGAAGATGACGAGCGGAATGCCGACCAGGAACACAAGGAGGAAACTATTGAACTCGTGAATCAAGTAGACCAAGAGACAAACGCAGTGCCGGAGACGACCACTGTTCTAGCCACCTCTGCTGTCGCCCACGAGGTGATCACTCCGGTGTCCCCAACGTCACCGATCGAGACAGAACTCGAGGGTCAAGGGGCACGTGCAAGACCAAGATTGGCCTCAGCGCAGCGACCACGGCCAAAAACGATGCGAGAATCATCGATTTACGAAGAGCGGTCACCACCTGCTACTCCTGTTTTGGTGGAGGAACAATTTGGGTCAACGGTCGAAGAAGACGCACCGCAGACGCAAGGGGCTGACTCCGCCTCGGTAGCGCCCGCTGTCGATCTCGACGAGTTATCATCCGAGGAGTCTGTAGCCCCTCCTACAACTCGATCTTCGACTGATGACGGCTATTCGTACAAGGCCTCCAGGCCCCTTTCTACCTCTGGTGATAGCGCCTCCTCTGACGTCTCGCGGAGACTACCCAAATCTAGCCCCCTCTCCCACGGTACCGATCATCGCTACGGGCGGTCCAGCCCTGGAATCTCGTCTGTGAAATCCGGCATTGAGCGTGCCGCCGTTCAAAGACTGTCAGGGCGACCAACCACCTCGGTGGCATCTTCAAGCTCTTCCAAACCGCGCCGCTCGGACAGTTTCGGCAGCAGCCGCGAGAGGCGTCCTGTGACGTCCGGCACATCATCCGCTTCAAGCAAGCTGAAAGGCCTGATTGTTCGTACAGGGGATTCCAACTCTTTGCGCCTGCGAAACTCGTCTGAGATAAGCAGGGTGTCAACTCAGGAGTCAGCTTTCGATGACACCACCGGCTTAGATGAGCTTATCCGTAGCGAAGAAACTCTACATTTCACACTGACTCCTAGGAACATGAGAGAAATGGAGGTACGTCTGGAGCCCCTCAACCCCGAAGTCGTCAAGGAATGCCACTAATTGTCAAACCAGCTGCCTGATTCACCCAGATGGCGAGCCCAGCAGACCACCTCGTCCGAACCGGATATCGCGCGACCAAGAACATCTCACGCATCTTCCAAGAGCATCATGGACCTTGCTCCAATGTCCAAGTGCAAATCATCGGACCAACCAAAATACACCCCGATCGTGGTTCCTTCTGTGCTCCCACCGCAGCCCACCACCGAGCCAAGTATCGTATCGCCGACATCCATCAATTCTACTGGATCAGGTACTCCTACGATCACTGGATTTGACAAAAGCGGTTCTGGCAAGCCATCAAGCGTGCGCCGCGTTTCTGATGCGACAGATGTCTCACGCAGGGTCTCCAGACCAGCGAGTGCTTCAGCTCGTAACAGCAGTGCACGTTTGCAAGCACGCCCTGCTGTGGCCCCCAAAGGAGATCAGACCTCCGATTTGATTGATTTTATTCGCGAGGGACCGCCTACTCCCGGAGCTCACCGGATCTCACGTGCGGTGGCGCCATTCCGCGATACTATGGACTCAGACGAATTGCAGGCTCTAGAGTCGGGGCGTCCGAGTATGCAAGGATCGCTGACGGCAAATACACTAACTTCCGTTGGCTCCCACACCGGTCTTCTGGAGACAGGTCTTCGGTCAAGCACTCCCACCACATATAGCAAGGAGATATCAGAAGATATTCGACCGAAACGAACGCAGCGTCGCGTTCGAGACCCCTATGCAATTGACTCGGATGATGACGACCTTGAAGACCTTCTCGAACCCGCGAAACCAAAGCGCGATGAGGAGAGTCTGATGGATTTCCTGCGAAACGTACCACCCCCTGCGTCTGCAGCTCCCCCGCAACCTTTGACCACGAATATGGGTACTCGGCGTGGCTCGTCTGCTGGCTTTGCTGGTGCTTCATCTGTGAAGACCCTGCTCTCTCGGACCACGGCTACCGAAAAGAACGTCCTCGCACAACCTTCAAGGAGCTCCCTCCGCCAGACGCCTGACAGTTATATGACTGGGGCAAACAACAACTATACGACTAAATCTGGTGGATCCATGAATGCTGCCTACGGCTTACCGTCTGTTTCTCAGAGGCAAACCGAGACTAGTGCGCTAGCCGACTTTCTGAAGAATACTGGCCCTCCTGAGCCTCCAGTGACCAGACCTACGCAAACCGCTCCCCCAACTAAGCCGAAGGAATCAGGCTTCTCGCGCCTTTTCGCACGTCGAAAGAAGATCGAGGTCTGATTCATGCCACCGTGACTTTCTCTTTCTTTGATCACAGCTGTTGTTTTCTCTGCGGCCCTGAACACGACATGCTATCACTGGCAAATGACCTGTCTTTCCGAGCGTTGTGACTTTTGATGATGATACCTCTACCTTCAATCTTTACCATTCCCTGTCCATAATGACACTATTTCTTACATTGGAACTGTTACTCGTTCTATCTTTTCACATTTCCATACCCTCGTTGGCCATGTTCTATTCGAACAATACCACCCCTCGTTTGCAGCGATTCTCTTTTCTTTCTTGGTTGATTCCCCCAAAGTCTCATCTTTTCTTTTTCTTTTCTGTCAGTGACCCCAACAACCACTAATTTCAATTCAAAAATCATGCGATCTGGGATCTACGTCCTATGGTGTCACTTCTGGTTCCTCGAAGCATCTTTACATCCTACTTTGTATGGAGGATTGGGCTCCTGTGCCGATATTGTACATAGCAACACAATCTAGCTGTCTGACGCAAAATGATAGTGTCTACGACCAAAGATTAGGGCTTTTGTGTACAGTCACTGCTTGTAGCCATGAGTCATGAGCCATGTCGCATATAGTGTAAGTATGATGTTGCAGCCAATAGCTGATGGTAGGCGTTGTTGTTCCAACCTGAAACGGGAAGGGGGGGCGATAACCGGATCAATGTTATGCCGGCCTTGCCCGATCCCCTGGAGCGCGGCGTGGCATCAATAATACTGGCCGCTTCCGAGCTTCGTTGTCAATTTCCTAGACCTTACTGTCGGCTGCTGCGACAATCGCCGTTAACAATGGCGGCAACTCACTTTACGATGAGGTCTCTCCTCGGCCTTCTATTCCTTCTCTTTGTTCAACTCTCTACCGCCCTCAAGTTTGACCTGTCTGCCGTCAGTGGAAAGAATGAACGCTGTATCCGCAACTTCGTCTTCAAGGACCAGCTGGTCGTAGTCACTGCCATTGTCAGCGGCAACAAGGGTGACGGACAAGTGGTCAACATGCACGTACGTGGCAATAATTCCAGAGCTATATTTTCGACGTCGGTCGAGCAAAGCGTCGAACCCGTCGTGATTCTCGAGTGATCTACGAAGGATTGGGGTCGGGACAATCAATCAGCTAACTATATATGCTGGGCATAGATCAAGGATGCCCTGGGCAATGAGCACGGTCGTCCCAAGGACATTGCTGGAGAGACTCGCCAGGCCTTCACTGCCCCTGCCGACACTGCCTTCGATGTTTGCTTCGACAACCAGCTGACCACTCGCCGTACGTCTCACCTTGCTCTCCCTTCAAGACTTCCGAAAGAACGTACCCAGTGGAATCCATAGCTAACCATCATCTGGGTGTGATCGCACAGACGCTATTCCCAACCCTTACAAGTCGATCGAGCTCGACGTCGAGATCGGTGCCGACGCCCGCGACTGGTCCAGCATCCAGGTTCAGGAGAAGCTCAAGCCCGTCGAGACCGACCTCCGTCGCATCGAGGAGATGGTCGCGGAGATCGTTAGCGAGATGGAATACCTGCGCGCCCGTGAGCAGAAGCTGCGCGACACCAACGAGAGCACGAACGAGCGTGTCAAGTGGTTCGCTTTCGGCACTATGGGCATGTTGGTTGGGTTGGGCGCTTGGCAGGTGGTCTATCTGCGGGCCTACTTCCGGTATGTTCCTTTCTCGTTTCTCTTGCCTGATTACGTATCTGGTGATCTAGATTTGGGTCAAGGTTTGGCTAATCCTTCCAATTCTCTTTGCATACAGATCCAAGCACCTTATCTAGATTTCTTTCTTTGTAGCTTGGGATGTATTTTGTGTGGATGGAGGAGGTTACAGGTTGATGCTTCTCTACTTGTCATGACCAATATATGGACTTTCTTCCAATTGCATTTATATTCAACTTTTTGATTGTTTGTAGTCTATGCCGGCCGTGGTGGGCGAGTCGCACTTGGTGATCATCAAAGTAGACATGACACTTAGCACCCAAACCCACTAGATTCAGCGAATAGGATATCATTTTTCTCCGACAACTCCAACAGTTTCCCAATTCAAAGAGAGTCCTCGACTGAAGTCATGATAGCATCATTGGGCAGAGGCGAAAGCTGCCACTTTTCGAAATCGGCAGGTCGCGGTTGGTTGCGTCGTGCCGTGCAAACACAACAAACAGGTGTATCTGCGGATGATGTCAACCCGGTCTTTATTCGCCGGATCACTAGCTCTATTACCGACGGCCTTCCCCAGAGTCCGATCGAAAAATCGTTATCCTCACGACTTTTCCTTTGCCCCTAGTAACTTATTCGGGGTACTGACACACAGACACGATGTCCGCAACCAGACTTGTCCATCGCTTTGTGCGGCCATCCGCCTCTTCCCTCTCGTTCACCACGACGGCCACTTTTGCCCGTCGCTCTTTCGGCAACTCGGCTGTTCGCCTCAACGGCGATGGAGCTGTGAAGGATCGCGCTCCCTCGACCGCGCCCCAGCACCGAGAGAACGAGATCAACAAGCCCCACAATCCCAATGTCCCCAACACGACCTCCACGATGACCAAGGACTTCCCCAAGGTGGGCGCCAAGTCTGCGCCGCCGGACCTCGTGGGCGCCGTCGACCCGAACTACAAGCCGGCGGACCCGTACCCCGGCAAGGTTGAGCATTTCACCGGCGGGCGCGAGGAGACTGGGGCGCAGAAGCCGGAGCTGGGAGTCGGAGAGATGGAGGGTATCACCTTCCGGGTTGAGCCTCTCCGCCGCTCGGGAGAGGATGTAACGACCATGCGCGCGCGGTTGTTGTGTATGTCTTCCCTTTCCTCGCTATTGGCATCACTATCTATATTACCCCTCGTGCGAGATGATTCTGCTCTTCATGCCGCTTGTCGAATTCACAGGAACGTACGGGAGAGAAACGTTCACTAATCGTCTTTGGATGAAACAGATCAGAGCAGAAAGCGCGGCATCCTCGAGTCCGACCTACTGCTGTCGACCTTCGCCGACGTCTACCTGGGCAAGATGGACCAGGCACAGCTGCAGGAATACGACCGCTTCCTCGACGAGAACGACTGGGACATCTACTACTGGGCTACGCAGGATCCCCCGGCCGATGGCGGCGAGCAGTCCCCTTCCTCCACGGCCCAGGGGGCCCAGGATACCGTCACCGAGACTTGGAAGCAGACTGGGGCCAAGAGCGGCGAGTGGGCGCAGACCGTGGGCGCCTACAAGGCTGCATACCGGCCCGTGCCGTCGCGATGGAAGGAGTCGAAGGTGCTGGAGCTGCTGCGGGCGCATGTGCGCGACAACAGCGCCACGGGCTTTCATGCGGCGAAGAGTAAGAAGACGGGGGGTGCTGGGTTGGGTCGCATGCCTAATGTGCAGGTGTTTAACTAGAGCGGAGGGGAGAGAAGCGAAAAGGTAAAAGGGGTCTCGATGGTCGTTGATGTCGCGCGTGTACAATATAAAGGAAGGGGCTGTAAGACTGAAATTTCGAGCATGTATTCTACATTTACGACGCGTTTTCTGCAAGTTCATAGTGGAGAGTTGAACACTGCATGTAGACAGTAGACTGGACTGGACTGAACCGAGGAATGTTGGAGACCGGGGTAGATCGATCGTCGGGCGGAGCATACATAAAAGAGTTATGTCAAGTCCGAGTCAGCAGTGTAGCCCACGTGACTCGCTTGTCCTGGCTTAGGGTTGGGCGAGGCGCACAACAACCAGTCGGGCGGGCACGCTAGTTAGGGCTCAGGCGGGCACGCTGTCTCCTCCATCCTCGAAACAGTTGCTGTGCATTTTTACTTCCCAGCCCAGAGTCAAGGACAATTGCTCCGCCCGCGTTCATCCCTCTCTCCTCATCGTCACCCAGACTCCAACATGGCTGAGCAACTGGTCCTCCGCGGCACCCTCGAGGGTCACAATGGCTGGGTTACCTCCCTGGCTACCTCCCTGGAGAAGTAAGGGCACACCAAACACACATACCGAAAAAATACCACACAACCCCAATCGAAGTGCGATTTTCGTTTGCGAATCTGCGAGGAATGGTGCAGGGCGATGGAACAATTCTATATATGCTGCGCCCCCAAAAAGCCAAGATAAGAAGAACGGATGTTTGGAGTGGTATATATAGGTTGTTTGATTGTCTGCAGCAGGAATCATGAAATGATGGCAACAAAATCGCACTAGGTTGAGAGAAAAAAAAAATGATAGTTGATATGGACAACATGAGTTCTGACATTTTCTTGTTCTTGTGACTTCTAGCCCCAACATGCTGCTCTCCGCCAGTCGCGACAAGACCCTGATCATCTGGAACCTTACTCGCGATGAGCAGGCCTACGGTTACCCCAAGCGCAGCCTTGAGGGCCACTCTCACATCGTCTCTGACTGTGTATGCTACCGATCTCCGTTCCATCCTCCAGCCATCCGTGTCCAACCCGAAGGCCAAGCGATGCCACTTCGGGCTGTTTGGGATTAAGGAAAGGGCCAAGAAAGAAGGAAAGAAGGAATGATGGGCTGACCGTGTGCGGGCTTCGTTTGTATAGGTGATCTCCTCCGACGGTGCCTACGCTCTGTCTTCCTCCTGGGACAAGACCCTCCGCCTGTGGGAGCTCTCCACTGGTGAGACCACCCGCAAGTTCGTCGGCCACACCAACGACGTCCTCTCCGTCTCCTTCTCTGCCGACAACCGTCAGATTGTCTCCGCTTCCCGTGACCGCTCCATCAAGCTCTGGAACACCCTCGGTGACTGCAAGTTCACCATCACCGACAAGGGTCACTCCGAGTGGGTCTCCTGCGTTCGCTTCAGCCCCAACCCCCAGAACCCCGTCATCGTCTCCGCCGGTTGGGACAAGCTCGTCAAGGTACGTTCTGTTGCTCGGTTCGCGTCCGTTATCTTTCTTCGATTCGTCCAGAGGATGTTTGCATATCTACGTATTTGCTACTTCAGAGCCTTCTGGCCATGAGACAAACAATCACCCAATGCCTGATGGACAATCGACATGTATTTGCTTTTTTGTGCCTGCGAGAATGGTGGAATTCGAAATTCGGATCCAGCCAATGCTTGGTTTTCTAATTCCAGAAACTAACCCGCAAATTGTTAAATAGGTTTGGGAGCTCGCTTCCTGCCGTCTCCAGACCGATCACATCGGTCACACCGGTTACATCAACACCGTTACCATCTCCCCCGATGGATCCCTCTGCGCCTCCGGTGGCAAGGACGGTACCACCATGCTCTGGGATCTCAACGAGTCCAAGCACCTCTACTCCCTCCAGGCCGGTGACGAGATCCACGCCCTCGTCTTCTCCCCCAACCGCTACTGGCTCTGCGCTGCTACCGCCAGCAGCATCACCATCTTCGACCTCGAGAAGAAGAGCAAGGTTGACGAGCTCAAGCCCGAGTTCATCGAGAAGGGCAAGAAGAGCCGCGAGCCCGAGTGCATCAGCTTGGCCTGGAGCGCTGATGGCCAGACTCTGTTCGCTGGTTACACTGACAACAAGATCCGTGCCTGGGGTGTCATGTCGCGGGCATAAATGTGCTCAACCCACCTTTTTAAATCTTAATTAGGATCTTGGCGGGGCGGAAAAGTGTGAGAGGAGAGAGAGAGAGACAATATCAACTTGAACTCATGTTTGTTATTTTTTTTTCTTTTTTTTCCCAAGATCAAAAATAAAAAAGGGCAGGCATTGGTTTGGGATGTATGAGCCATGAGCAAATGATAAAAAAAGCACTCTGGGTTTTTCCTTTCCGCCTGGTGTTTCCAACTCTCAGCCACTCACCCAATTCACCCTACCCTCTATACCCATCCCGTTCATTCGGGCTTCTTTCCCCGGGTTATCGTTTCTCTCTCTTCAGCATGTCTACCTCTTACGCAATTCGTGGCTCTCAAAAAACCCGACGAATTGGTTGGGTATCTTCTGAAGTGATGGGATGTGGATTGTTCGAATACCATTCAAAAGACGTTAAAAAACTTATATCTCTGCCCCCTCCACACACCGCCTGAAGTAATTGGTGTCGTAGTGTTCTAGACTTCATGTATCAGTTCGTACCTCGATGAAGTCATGGTCTAGTCCGCTAGAGCAATACTTCTAGGTCATCGAGTGGACTTCGGCCTACTGTCTAGATCGCTGCACGCCTATTTCGAGCGCCACTACGCACTTGCTAAATCTACACGGACTTCCCAAATAGGAAGCGACAGAAGGAGCATGGAGCTCGGCGCGGTCAGAATAAATTCCCCTCGTTCGCCTCAGGCTTCGTAGTATTATCACCTTCGAGAGATTCTTTACGTTTGTTAGATGCACATGCACCGGGTCACGACCATCAGAGTCGAATAATGTACATTTTGTGGGAGATGTGTATGCAAGGCCACAGTTAACACAGCCTAGCTAGGGTTAGCTGATGACGATGGCCTTCATTGCGCCTTGATCTCTTTCAGCGCCGCCTTGACCCCCTCCACCAAGCCGGGCTCCTCCAGGCGCTGCGCGATGCTCAGGGCGTCTCGGTAATGCTTCCTGGCGACGTCCGGCTTGTTCTCCAGCCGAGCCAGCTCGCCGAGACTCTGCAGCGCGGCCACACAGGCCTCGTTGCATTCCGCCTCCTGGCCCTGGGGGTCGATCTTGCCGGCGACGTCGCGGGCCTTGTCGAGCCACTGGCGGGCCTGCGCGATCACCTGCTCGCGCGGGGCCCGCATCCCGGCGATCGGCTTCGGCGCCGCGGCGATCTCGCCCATGGTGGCGCCGATCGAGGACATGAGGAACGGTTGCTTACACGTCGGGGCGTCGCCCTCCGCGGCCTTCATCACGTCACTGGCCCGGATGAACAGCGGCAGGCAGAGATCGTACTTACCCTGGGTGAAGTACAGGTCGGCCAGATCCTTGAGGGCGACGGCGATCTCCTCGAGGTTCATCCAGCCATCGTCCTCCTCGCTAGCTTCGGCGGTGGTGGTTGGTGCCTTCGTCTGGTTCCCCACGGGGAGGCCCAGGGCCACCCGACGGTTCATCTCGGTCAGGCAGAGCTCCACGGCTTGCCGCTGGTTCTCCTCCGCCTTCTCCAGATCCTGCATGTAGTCGCTCTCGTAGAGCTCGGCCAGCTTCATCGACATGCCGACGCACTTCTTGAGCACCTTGCTCTGCTGGCGGTCCTCCCACGCCTGGAACTCAGCCTCCTTGGCTGGGTCCGGGGTATTTTCGGGTTGCTCGTGGGACGAGGCTCCGACGGCCTCGCCGGTCGCCTGGCGGATGCGCTTCTCCACTGCTTCCTTGCTGGTGTCGTTGGGATCCACGGGCGTGGTCACCGTCGGCTTCTGCGGGAGCGAACGGGACCGCCGCGTGCGATACACCCAGGCCAGCGCCCCGGCCCGCGTCTGCTCCAGCACCTTCACCGCCGCGGAGACCAACCCGGCCTTCTCGAGCATATGCGACACCTGCAGGTGGACCCCCAGGACCTCGTCCGAGTACTGGTGCAGCCCCATCTCGAGCCCGATGTGAATCGCGTCCTTGTACGCCGCCATCGCCTTCTGCGGCTGCAGGTCCACGTCCGTGTAGTAGACCGCCGTGCGCAGCCGCTCCGCCATCGGCGGCGGGAACTTGGTGTACTGCGGCGCGACCTGCGTCACCTCGACGTAGGCGATGTAGGCGAACAGGCAGGTGGCACTGAAGACGGAGAGGAGGGCCAAGGGGAGCACGATCGGGTTCTTGCGCCAGATGTCCTTGCGGGCTTTGCGGAAGCCGAGCTTCCATTTTTGGGCCGTGGTGAGCGTGCGCCGGCTTGCTTGGGTGGTGATGAGGTTTGTGAATTGCGAGGAGAGGGGAATCGTCGTGGCTGGTAGGCGCGGTCGGGAGGCGATGCGTGTCGTTGAGAAGGGATGGCGAGCATTCTGGAGTGTGAGGGTTCGGACTCGGGGGAGGGCGCTGGTGGCGCGCCGGGAGAGCGTGCTGAGCATTGTTGCGGTTTGTCTTCAGTATCTGTGTGGGTGTTGATATCAAGGGAGAATTTTTGATAAGATGCGTCACGATTCGGTAGGATCTCCTCAATTGATGAAATTCGAGGAGAGGAAGCGTGAATGTGAAGAAGAGGGGATAAGTGAGTGTATGGCGGCAAGAATCCCAAGACGACAAGCAGCGGAGCGGAGGTTGTCGGCGGGACGATTTTGTACGACCTAAAGCGGAATGGTCCGAGCTTCTCCGCCGCCGCCCTGCGCTGAATGACATGACGTCGGATTTAACCTCTTTCAAGGTAGACTCTCCATCTACATTCATCGCATGATCTTTGATCTTTGATCTACTTGAGCGCCAGACTAGCAGAGGCATAATGTGTGGACGATACGCACTAGGCGTGGTACGTAACCTCAGCACATCCATTTCCCCCCACTTTCCCCCCATCTATACATTTATATTCCCGAGTAAATCAGAATTCAGTACACAATGAGCTAACCACAGCACAACCCCCACCCAAAAAGCGCATGAACTTCGTCCAGCGCCGTCTCCAAGAACAAGGCATGCCCGTCGACGAAGTCCCAGACGACGACGAAGTCCGCGAAACCTATAACTTCGCGCCGGGGAACAATGGTGCGGTGTACCGCGTGGAGGCAGCGTCCACTGGCGCAGTAGAGCAGCAGCAGCCACCCGAGAACGACGACAACTACAACCCTACTCACCCCCAACAAGACCCTACCGCCGCCACCACCACCACCCAACCGTCAGGTGATGAGAAGGGAACCCGCCCCCGCTACAAAATCCAAAGCATGCGATGGGGCCTGATCCCATTCTGGACGAAGCGCAAACCCGACTACGGGTCGCTGATGCGCACGATCAACTGCCGGGACGACTCGCTGCTCGAGGACCGCGGGATGTGGACGTCGATGAAGCGCAAGAAGCGCTGCGTCGTCGTCTGCCAGGGGTTCTTTGAGTGGTTGAAACGGGGACCGGGCGGGAAGGAGAAGGTCCCGCATTTTGTGCGGCGGAGGGATGGGGATTTGATGTGTTTTGCGGGGTTGTGGGACTGCGTGAGGTATGAAGGTGAGTTTTTTTTCTGCTTTTGTTGCAGGGCCCCGCCCGGGATTTTGGTGGAGGGGGAGATTGTGATCCGTACGTGGGGTTTTACAAGCTGATGGGGAGAGGGCATAGGGTCGGATGAAGAGCTGTATACGTTTACGATCATTACGACATCCTCGAATCCGTACCTCAAGTTTCTGCATGATCGGATGCCTGTGATTCTCGAGCCCAAGAGCGAGGAGATGAACCGGTGGCTGGATCCAGGCCGGACTACGTGGTCCAAGGAACTGCAGGCCATGTTGAAGCCGTACGAGGGCGAGTTGGAGTGTTATCAGGTGCCGAAGGAAGTGGGGAAGGTGGGTAACAACTCCCCGGACTTCATTGTGCCGGTGAGCAGTAAGGAGAATAAGAGCAATATTGCCAATTTCTTCGCCAATGCCAAAAAGGCTGCGCCGGAGAGTGGTGGTGGTTCGTTGATAGAAGAACCGGACGACAGAACCGTCAAAGATGAACCTGACGATCGAGACACGGTGGACACCGAGTGGACTGAGGACAATGCGCCGCTGCCGGCTACAGGGGTCAAACGGGAGCATCCGGCAGAGAGTCCTGCGGAGGTCGAGGATGAAGCTGCGAAGAGGCAGAGGACTCAGCTTACCTCGCCGGTTAAGGGCACCGAGCAGAAAGCAAGTCCAACGCAAGCACCGAGTCGAGGAAAGCAGATGCGAAGTGCTACTCACAATCAGAAACCGGCCAAAAAGCCCCAGCAGAAGAAAGCGGCGGCAGGGACTCAGCCCATAACGAACTTCTTTCAAAAGTGAAGTTGATTTTCTCATCTGGCTTGGCGGCGAAGTATAATTTTGGCGTTGCTTTGGTCGTCTGCAATTAAGAGCTGGTCTCTGAGCGGCGTTGTTCCATTTTTTGGGGGGATATTTTACAGCTTGTGTCAACTGTCCAGCAGTTTTGGATCAGTGCAGTCTTTTGAGACAGCAATGAGGATAGCAAGAGTCTATTGTACATGGTCACTACCGACGGGAATTGATCCCGTCTCCTGCTGGCGCAGCTTTTGCACCAGCTTTTCTCGCAGAAATGGGCTCAGCCCCAGACTGTTATACTCTGGTTAGTTTTGGGTCCAAAATGACGGTGCTTGCATGACTTACATTCCATCCCGAGTCACAACGCGATACGTCCCTGTCGGTTTCGTCAGCTTGGGCCGGTGAAGAGCTTTTCGTATATCGGAGTACATACCGCTCGACTGGTAGTTACCGTTCCCACCCACGAAGTTTCCTTCCCCGTCGACTTCCAGGCTCCCGAAGATATCTTCCGGCCTATATTCACTCTATCAGTCGTTGGTTTACACCACAAGCCGGACACCATCCATACCAAGCGATACGGCCATACTCAGGTGGCCGTCGGTTGTCCGAAAGATGAATCCAACCACCTCTCCCAGCCGAGCCAGCGCCGCCTTGACCACTGGCTCCGCCGCTGGAATCGCCCTCGCTGCGGCGTTTCCTCGTACGTCCCCCAGTCAAAAGCACCCCGCCGGTGCTCAGATTAGCTCCTGACGTAGACACCATGACCTGTGCTTGCGATATAGCGTCGGGATCTTTGTGGCCGTGCTCAGTCATGATGTCTTGCAAAATTTCCAGGAACTTAGGGTTCTCTTTGAATGAGTCTGGCGTCGGAGGTAGTTTGGATGAGACACCGATGGCCAGGTCGGGATTGGTTGGCTCAGAAGGGAGCAAGGACAGTATGTTGGTGCCATTCTTGGGAAACACGTACTATGAAAGAATGTGAGCATAAAAGGGGTACAAGAGAAGCAAAATGGCTTCTACTAGAGTTCGCGACGCTGCGCCAATGGCTTGAAGGATACACTTACTATGTGAGGATTGCCTTCCAAGGTTGACACAGAGCGAATCTGTGCCCACCGGGGCATTTGACGCACTGAGTTCCGAAGAGCGAACATGCTGGGGGAGGAGAAAGAATCAAAGAAGATTAATGATCCTAGTGGTATCTTCGGACATTGAGTCGATACAATTAATGGAGCGCAAGCTTGAACCCCCCGGCCCCGGGCCGATGACGATTGTAGAGCAAACCAGACAAACTCATGTGATTGCGCGTTTTCGGGCGGGCTGGAAGCAGCTCCGCCCGCATTGAATGAATGGCCTTGAAGGCAATTCACTTAACTCACTTCCTTGTCCTTGTCAACTTAGCGGTTCCGTGGGGAGTTTTCCTTCCTCTCTCTCTCTCTTTCTTTGCTTCTCAATTGATGTTCTATGTTCGTCGAGTCCTTTCCTTGCAAATATCATTTGAGTGGTTGTAAAAGCTCGTTGTTTCTTTTCGTTACCGGCTGCATTCCTGCGTAAAGAACGATTTGAGTCCGTATGGCTCTACCTTAGCAAGTGTGGTTCTATTCTCTTATTGTGTTACCTGGGTCCAATTCTCGCACCTCTCAGCTTGCCTTCTCTTCTTGATCGCATAAAGTGCAGACTACGATTTCTGCTACGGCCTTGCCTACACAAAGAGAGCCCGTCATGGCGACGCCATCGTCCAAGCCGAACCCCGGAGCAACACCAACTTACCTGACTTCCTCGCCTCACCCAGCTGGCGCGCATCCAGCCCGCCCCATCGCGCACAAGTCACCCGCGGGGAGAACCCCCTCGGTCTCCGGACCGGGCGGCCACATCCAGCCCCCCAACAGCAGCAACCCCGCCAACGCCTCGGCGCACCACTATGCCACGCCTCTTGCGGCGACGACCGGGGCCGACGACCCTGTCACGCTAAGCTCGCCGTCAGCTCTGCTGGCACTCGGCGGCTACAGCGGGATCAGCCCGTCGCCGGCCGGCCACGACGGCGGCCTGGTGGGCGCGGGGATGAACGACAGCGACATCCAGGCGCTGGGCATGCCGGGCCTGAAACTGGGCGGCGGTGGCGGCGTGCGGGACAACGACGAGGAGCGGAAGAGACACATTGAGGATGTGGTGCAGCTCCTGCGGACGCGCATCGCGGGCCGCGGGGTCTGCCGCGAGGGCATTGAGCGCTTGGGCCAGCTCGAGGGGTTCGAGTCAATCTGGCAGGAGGATAGCCTCAGCATCGCCGGCAACTTTGTGGACCTCGAGATCGAGTTCCATCGCGGCCACAATGTCGTCAAGGAGGTTAGTCTGAGCTACGTGACGCCCGAGTCGACGGACGGGGAGCAGCGCGAGGAGGCGACGGCCGTGCTGAAGCGCGACCTGATCCAGTCCCCCGTGGACGGCGAGCGGGGCGCGTGGAAGCCGCTGACCGGGTTCCATGAGAACCTGCAGTGGCTGGCGCGCCACGATAGACTCAGCCAGGAGGTCAACTGCTTTGAGGCGATCGAGGGCTTGTATGAGAGCCTGAAGCGCGTGTGGGAGGCGGAGTGGGAACAGCGCAAGTTCTTGGGCGTCTACGACCACCTATGCAGCGGCTGGGTCGGTCGGCCGTCTCTGCACAAGGGGGGTCGCGTGGGGCTCGGCCTCGATTACTGGGTGCAGCAAGCGCGGGTCCTAGATGCGAAGCACGCGAAGCAGAAGTCCGCCTCCTCCGACGAGATGGC
Source organism: Aspergillus uvarum CBS 121591 (assembly GCF_003184745.1). Lineage (NCBI taxonomy): Eukaryota > Fungi > Ascomycota > Eurotiomycetes > Eurotiales > Aspergillaceae > Aspergillus > Aspergillus uvarum. The sequence continues at coordinate 66,965 of NW_020291400.1, read as the reverse complement.
CGTCGATCAGCCGGCGGAGGAGGACGAGGCCGGGCGAAAGGGCAAGTGGAGCGTTGTGGTTGAGTGCGAGGAGGGATATCCGTCTCTTCGCGTGTCGAAAGACTGGGTTGCCGCGGAGGTTCTGACGAAAGTCCACAATGGCGAGACTGGTCCCTCCTCGAGTGAGTCAGCCGAGTCTTCTGAGGGAGTTGTGGTCAATTGGGCCGAGCCCCCCGAAACCGTGATTGCGACCGCGCAAGGGCACTCGGACGCCATGGCGCTCGACTCGAACATCCTGGGCTCTTCTGCGCCCAACCGCCGGTTTGTGGCTAGGATGGAACCCCCGCTGGATCTACCAATCTTGGCCGCGTCAGATATCTACCGTCATCTCGGCATGCAGTTGCCCCCTGAATTCAAGATGGTCACATACGATGGGCTGTTGGCTCCTGGCTGGTCGCCATTATCGGCGGCTGGTGCGATGGGACTGGGACCGGAAGAAGCATCGCAGCTTGGGCGCAGAAGCCGTAGGCTATCGTTGCAGACCATTGACGAAGATGGCAAGCCATGCAAGAAGCAGCATTGCTACACGTTCCAGCCATTTGAATCTGTCGCAGGTCGGACCCTGAGAGACATTCCGTTCTCGCACCCAAGGCAGCTTGCAGACATACTTCCGGTACGGGTCCTGTGTTCTATTGTGCCTTTTACGTGGGTATACTAATTCTTTAATCTTTAGATCTTACGACAGTACGCGTTTCTGGCGAATCTGATCCGTGGCATCTTCACTACCACGACCAAACCCGACAACGACAAACTCAATGCACAGGAAGATCTGTCCAAAGGGTTCTTCAATCTCTCGAATGCCAATAAATCGCAGACGATAACCGAGGGTGACCTCATTATTCTCAGCAATGACGATCCCAACGAGAAGAGGTTAAACTCATTGCTTGGAGGGTTTGGACAAGCTGGAGGCTTTGGACAAGCAGGTGGCCATACTATAGGCAAGGGGAAAGGTGCTATGGACGGAAGATTTGGCGATGATTCGACCACCGAAGATGACGTCAAAGTAGACGTGACCTTGCGCACGCAGCTCGGTCAAGCCCCGGTCATCATGCTTCTGTTTACTGTGGACAACCTTGGAGGAAAATCAACACTGGACCAAGGATATTCTGCGCTGAGCAAAGTCTCTGTCAGCCTCGAAGTTGGACTCAACGGTCGCGTGTCCGTCATCGACATGACTGGTTTGTTTGACGGTGAGAACACCAGTAAGGATCAGACGGACACTCACGCGAGCGGAGGCCATGACAATGAGATATCCAAGTTGCAAAAGACCATCGCGAGGGTGTTAGAAGTCTCGCAAGACCTGGGGATTCTGGTAGAGTGGGTACTACGATGGGCCCGGCAGCGCAAGGGCCGCTGATAGCTTCACACCCCAGACCGGGGTAGGTCACGGATACGCTGCAACCACGGTGTGTGGGGAAGAATCGTCTTCAGATAGTGACCTGTCGGTTGGCAATCGGACGAGGCGGTGACGTAATCGGGATGGCCATGCGTTACCTGTCCTATCTCTCTTGAACAAGCTTTGCTGGCCATTCTGGAAGCAGAATCTCCCCCGTTTGCTCGAATTTAGTCCCAATGCAGTGTCTGCATGGGGCGAACGGGGACCGTCAGATCCCAATTTGGCGTCTCTGATCTGCACTGGACTGGGACTCGTCTAGTGCTATCTGGGCCTAGCCGGATGTGGAAGCGACGATACTCAGCTCAGACTCCCGAATCTTCCTCCGTGGTTCCATGTGAGATCACAGAGCTGCGTCACGTCATGTGCCATGAGATCGTGCAGCGTGGGGATTGCTCCCTCGGCCCTAGGGGCCTTGGACCAGCCGAGGACCAGGGGGATACGAGAGTCTCGAGCCGAACGATACCATGATCGATATTTGCAAAATGAAACCGTCCGCTCCGGCGGAACACGATTGATTCCTGGGCAATTGTACCTGCAGCACCTCGCTAGCTCTGCCTCTAATATAAGACAGGATCTTACTTCCCATGGTACTGTACTACGTACTTTCTAAGTCAATACATCCTATGTAAGCTGGAATATACCCGTCGAATCCAGGCACGCGCAACAACTGTTAGAAACAATCCAGTAAGAAGCCAGAAAAACCGGCCGTAACCGAACGTTGACTCTCCAATTTCTGGGAAGGATTGAAGAAGACCCTGAGTCGGAGGTTTCGCCCTTGGAAAAGCGGCAAGACCAAATAACGGGGCTGGCTGTAGGCTGTACGGAGGACAGAGTCAGACAATGAACCCAGCAGGCTGATCTGATACCTCGCATTGTACGGAGTCTTTCGTATTTCCACGAAATGTCCGTAGGGTCCTTGACTGAGCCGAACCCATCTGCCAGAAGTCGATCAGCTATACTCTGCAGATCCAGCCAACATATAATGTACGGACTCACGGAGTAGTATGAGGGATTTTCCCCCGTTTTCCCGCCCATCATTCCTCTTCTTCCCCGGACATTTACACCTCCCCAACGAGACGCAAGGGGAGAAATGGAAATGGAACTGGAAATGCAAGAGCTTTGCCTTAGGTTAGGTCAGGTGAGGTTTGAGTTCAGCGGAGCACTGCGGTTTTTGGGTGTCCTTCTGGTTTGGAGGTGTTGGTTGGTCGCCGCCGGGGCTTTTTTTTCCCGCGCGCAAAACACTACTAGGAGGAAGCATGAGCTGTCAAACGACTCTTTCCCTTTTCCCTGTTCCCCCATTCAATTTTCCAAATGAACATCCGAAGTATGCGGGAATTTCTTCATTCTGTTCTTTGCTATAACTGAGTTTTGTGATTTTTTTGATGCGGATCAACTGCGCGAATTACTCTCCTTGACTGACGGATACTTTGTACAAAAGTGTCCCATTCCTGCACCGTCAAGTAGTCTAATGAGTCTAAATGGGGGTGTACAGTACAGCTGCCTAACTATGGAGCTTTTTTTTTTTTTTCGGTTGTTTTGACCTGAAATTTTTGATACATTGCCTAGCTTCATAGGGAGAGGTATTTTTGCAATTGAACCCGAATCCCTGTAGGAGTAAGGCTGCTTCTTGTTCTTGTGTTTCAGTTTGGTTTTGTGTTTTACTTTGTATATCTGACAAATTTGGGGTTCGGGAGGCTACTCTGCTTGCTTAGATCAATTCTTCAGACATAAGCTCGGTAGGAGGATTTATATAATGAACATCCAAGGTATTATATAACAAAGTGGGCGTGTATAACCAATCCTAGATAATCATCTACCGAACAGTGCGTGTTCGTGGACGCCAGTGCTATAGTTCGCTCGTCCGCTTGCTCGCGATTCGCGTCGGATGAATGAGTCACCAACCCCTCCTTCCCAAAGGAACCAGAAAAAAAATCTAATGCTGAGGACAAGCGAATCGGCCCAGAAGCAGATCGTTCCTGTTCCTGTTCCTGTTCCTATCTATACGTACGGTCTTCAATCCGGATAAAAGTGGGGGGAAGGAGGGAATATGGGCTGGTCTATCAGAATGGGAGCTGTCATTTCGTTAGTTGGATGTACTGTGTGATGTACACTCACCACACATTACTTCGGGTCAGGCAAGGTGAAGTTTCTTGTTGGCTCTTCAGAGGTAGGAGATGTGGCTGGGGTTGTGGATGAAGATATTCAGCTCTACAGGAACTGAGATTGGGCGGATTGAAGGGTTGTTGGGTTGTTGAGGTGAGGATAGGATAGGATATAGATCTCCGGCGGACGCGTCTCTCAGATGGAGTACTGTACAATTGAAAATTCTACCAATGTACTGAGTAAATTTCATGCATGTCATCCCACACCCGCTATACAGTCGGACATCTAGAACCTCGACCGACCACTCTCTACCCAACCAACCTACGTTCAATCACCACCATCGCGTCTCGTATGCGTTCAGCTATTATTTTGCAAATTCTCCCATCACACAACAATTGTAAACCTGACCAACTGCAATAGACTTAGTCCCGAGGAAGCACGGAGTACTGAACTATACTAATTCCTTCCACTATCAAAAGGATATCAGGTGTTCTTTGTTTCCCCCTCCCCCCTCAGGGATCCATACTGAGATCCACCCGCCAAATTAGTCCTTACCCGACGGCCGGCCCGGCCATCGCACAATCAACCATCTGTAGCTCCTATCAACTTCTGCTGTACCCGCCACACGGGCTCGATTTTCTTCAGCCAAATTCGCAGAGGTTCCTCTCTCTCGCGAGCATGGAGCGAGCGCAATTCTATACCTCCTGAACCGCGAACCAAGAGACCTTCTCCCCCTCTGCCTACACAGGTTGAAATCGGCCCGACACCAGTCAGCAGCGTTTGTCATGGCCCGGGGCAGGGAGCCAATCGGCAATGGGCGATAAGAGGAGACAGGCAGCGGAGAAGGTGATTGATCAGGAGGCGGGGATCTACAGCTGGTCCCATGGCTGTGGCCATGTTTCCGATAAGCTGATTGTCTGTGGCTTTGGGCCGGTGAGGGATTATTTCCCCATTTGTGTCCAGATGCTGCACTCGTCGCTTGAAAGGGCGCATCTCCACGACTCCACCCTGTGTGAAAATTGACGCCATGGCTCGATAATCGGGGATGATTCGTGCCTGACCGCGACGACTGCTCTTTTTTGTTGGCAGTCAAATTTGCAATCCTGGATGTGTTGGATCGTTTCATTCATCACAAGAGTAATGAATGGAATCAAAAATAGCCCTCCTCCGGTCCGAGTTGAGACAGGGATGGTGTAACCGTGTACTCCGTAGGGAGTACTGCTCAGCCTCAGATTTCTTGGGCCTGCGCCACAATCAGGAGTCGCAATTTGAAACCTTTGGACTCAAAGTACATCTATTCCTGGCCTTGACCGCCTCCGCAGACGATACGGAAGCCTGTTTATAGAAACATTGTCTCGCCGTAGGCTCTGCGACTATTGCCGCCATTGCGTGGCATTAAGCTATGATGCTTGGATGAGTTTCCCATGACATCTGAGCGATCAGAAGGACGAGGCTCTCTCGTCGAGTGGAGGCCTGAAAGAACTTTTGACGACATCCACAGGGCTGATCGAGGAGAACACGAAGGGCAGCCACTCATTCTTGCCCGGATTCCTGAATCTCCCGGCTTAGCCCTGTTACCATTTGTTGCAGAATACCCGGGGAAGGGCAAGCCATAATGATGACGATGATGCTGCGGGAGCCCCTCCCTTTGATCGGACCCTAAGAGACTTGATTAGGCTCGCCACTGCACTCACCTCGAGGCTTGAGAGAAGCAAAAGTCTGGGGGATAGACAGGGTAGCTGGATGGATAAGGGCTTCTTCCCTCCGGAACCACCCATATGCCAGTCACCCAGAACTCTTCTCCCCTGCGCAGTCACCCCGTTCACCCGTCCATTCTTCCCTTCCCCCTTTGACTTTACCCCCGTTGCCGGTGCAAGGAACCTTTTTCCCCTTTTCTTCGCCGTCTTGCACCCAAGGCGGTGGCAGGGAACGGCTGGGACTCGGCTGATTCTTCATATTAGTCACCCGAACCCAGAAATAACTGCCGTTAACATGGAAACATGGCCGGTCTCGGGGGTGACGACGGTGATGGTGACGCTTTCTTCGAGAATGGTTTTGCCACGCCCCACCGGACGCAAAAACTGGGTTGCCCGCGTGGTATTTGAATTACCGGCTGTCTGTATGGAGGACGGACAGGCAATTCATTCCCCGGGGTAATAGCTGTCAACGAGGATAGGTAGACATTCAATCCTCAATTCTCTCCCCCAAGTTTTCCACCACCGTCTATGGGGTGGGAGACTGGATCCGATCTGTGCGCGCTGCTCCCGACACGCTACACGGAAAAATCGAGAATTGACGCGGTCGAATTCCATCTATGCGCGATTAAAATGAAAACTCTTTTCCCCCCCATTCAGTCCGGCAGGCGCGCCAGGATCCACCCACGCGACTCATGGCGGGGTTTCGAGGGGCAGTCAGCGATAAGACATCCTCTGAATTTAGATAACCGCAAGGTGCAGTTTGACCAGTACGTATTGGGGTATCTGGTGCGGCGGTAACATCCTGGTACGGATTCCTGTGATATCAAAATCGCTGCCTCGGTTGCTTTTCTTTGGTAGATTGGAGAAGAGCAAGTGATCAGTTTAATCCCAACTCCTCGATGGCAATATGGTCTGACTCCAGCCACATGTGTCCTTTGCGATAAGGCAACGGAAGATAGGCTGCGGCAACCTGAGTGCCTCTCAAGGTGCTTCCTATCAAGTATCAACTCTATCCTATCCATGCCATGGGCGCTCTGCCAATAAAAACCCCGGTCATTGCGATTAGGCGCAGGTCACGTCCGAGCTATTCGGGTCCTGCAGCTGATATGCATGGGGACTGACGTCTGCTTGATATTGATAATAGGTTTTAGCAACCGTTTCGTGTTGCTATCTCTCAGCCACCAGGGATAGGAAGGTCAGCAAAAAGAAGGCAGACGAAGAGTTGGCTCGGTATGTCACAGTCTTGATGATGGAGGGGGAGGGAAAGGAACTCAAGAAATACTGGTCAGCCGACATGGAAAGAGGTGCGGCCTGCCAATTATCAGCCCTGATAGTACTTTCGGTGTTTTCTGTACTTCCTGTCTGTCTGATAGGGATGGATGGATCCAGGTCTGAACCCAGATCACCGTCGCGTGGGGGGCCCAGCATCGAAGATGATCCATCTGGGGAAGTCCAACCGCTTCCGGCCTGACCTGGGTTATCATTATCAACGAAGGGCTTTACCTATCAGGAACCAAGAAGATAGGATTACACGGCGAGGAAGAGAGAGACCATGATAACTGGAGACACTATAGTCTATAGTAGTGTGGGAGGTTAGATTAATGGCGTGTGACAGGCAGTTTCCGTCCTTTCGATAGCTTCAATTGCGCATCGAGATTACCCGTTCGGGTAATATCCGTGCTGGGCTGACCGCTGCATTCTACGAATAACTTTAGCTCGAAAAGTCTATCGAACGGAGAGTCGCAATTGCCTACAGACACTACTGTTGGCTGTCATTGTTATTTTACAAAACCTTTGACGATGAACTGGCTGACATAACCACGACGACTGCCAGCGTAGGTAGGAATCTGGACATCGGAAACAGCGAGTGGTCGAGGCTGGCCCATTGACAGAATGCGGGCGCAGTGATGGTGGCGCCTCCGAGCCCTGGTCAATCCTGCAGCCTTGGTTGCATTGTGCTGGTGAAGATGTGTCCCATCTCTGGAAGCTGTCGAATTGGTAGGACTGAGTAAGAAAATGAAAGAGAGAAAGAGTAGGGGCAATCGTTGTTGAGGGAGCAAGAAGGACAGACGATGAACCAACCTCATTGATATTATCGATGCGCATCTCAAGTTTGCAAGTGTGCAAGTGCAAGAACGAGCATCCCGAATGGAGCGATAAATTACCAGGTCCTAAGACCGTGCCCAACCGGAACGGTAATTTTCAGTACGGCCAGGTTTATTTTTGAACTTTCTTTTCCCAGAATGGAAGTGGAAATGGGTGGGACTGCAGTCTTTTTTGGGAAATGGGAATGGATTTTTGCCTCTCTCACTCTCACACTTCCACTCTTTGCCGGTAGCCCCAGGCCCGGCCGACCACAGGTTTTGATTGAATGAATCAATGAAATGATTAAATCGGTTTAGAAATTCAGGACATGGAAAAAAGGGAAAAAGGGAAAAAAAGACGCGCCCGCCGCCTTTTTCTCTCTCCTTCCCGAAAGAAAAACTTATTCTCTTAAATTTAAAGGATATCCTCCCCCCACCCAAACTGCCGCTGTGACTGACTTTCTCCATTCTCATCCCATCATCTCCTCTCCGCCATACTTTATCATCTCTCCCTCCCCCATCCTTTACTTTCTCTCTCTATTTTCCAAGAGCAACATTTGATCCTTCCGCCGCTCTCGCTATAAATCGCACCACATCAATCTTTTGATTGTCCTGTTTGTGTCGTTCGACTGTGATCTGAACAATCCAAGTCCACGAGCTTTGCACCTGCAAGCTTAATCGCTAAACAGCATCCTTTTGTTTTCTATCTTTCACACACACCCACACACATATTCACAATGGTACGCATCTCTTGAGTTGCTTTCACATCTCCCCCGGTCATTCTTTGTCCGAATGCCATGCACTGCAGCGACAAGAATTGCGCGCTGACTCATACTTTCTCCCCCTGCAGGCTGAATCAACCACCATCTCCAACACGGAGAATGTGCGTTCTTGTCTCATTGCTACCTTACAAGATGTTTCTTGAACCGCATTGCGGGTTTAAGGAAATCTCATACTGACTGATGCGCTGGCAACAGCTCATGAAGTACATGTCCCTCGACCAGCGGGGTAACGTCCAGGCTGAGTACATTTGGATCGATGCCGCCGGTGGCACTCGTTCCAAGACCAGGGTACGCCTCCCCTTTTCATTCCCGTTTCTTCACCTTCGACATTGCAGGTGGCGCAGCTTGTGCATTGGATCGCGCGGATGCGGAGAGAATGGGTGTTATCTGGAGGGAGAGAGCGATGATGCTGCTCCCGATAAGCCCTGCGCACGGGGATCCGACCCTGCACGCCCGCCCTGCAACCCACCTGCATTAGTCTCACGTGATTCATCGATCTGAAATATGAAACCATGACTAATCATTCTCTTCCACCCCACAGACTCTGTCCAAGTCCCCCAAGTCCGTTGATGAACTCCCCGAATGGAACTTCGACGGCTCTTCCACCGGCCAGGCCCCCGGTGACAACTCCGATGTCTACCTCCGCCCCGTTGCTATCTACCCCGACCCCTTCCGTCTCGGTGACAACATCCTCGTCCTTTGCGAGACCTGGGATTCCGATGGAACCCCCAACAAGTTCAACCACCGCCACGAGGCTGCCCGTCTGATGGAGGCTAACGCCAAGGAGGAGTTCTGGTTCGGTCTGGAACAGGAGTACACCCTCCTCGGTAACGATGGCTGGCCCTACGGCTGGCCTAAGGGTGGTTTCCCCGGTGCCCAGGGCCCCTACTACTGTGGTGTCGGTACCGGCAAGGTCTACTGCCGTGACATCGTCGAGGCTCACTACCGTGCGTGCTTGTACGCTGGTATCAAGATCTCCGGTATCAACGCCGAGGTCATGCCTTCCCAATGGGAGTACCAGGTCGGCCCTTGCCAGGGTATTGACAGTGAGTATTCCGTCTTATCGCGATCTCGATCATCACATACTAATTTCTTTCGCAGTGGGTGACGAGCTCTGGATGTCCCGCTTCCTCCTCCACCGTGTCGCTGAAGAGTTCGGCGTCAGAATCTCCTTCGAGCCCAAGCCCATCAAGGGTGAATGGAACGGCGCCGGCCTCCACACCAACGTCTCCACCGCCTCCACTCGTGCTGACGGTGGCATGAAGGCTATTGAGTCCTACATGAAGAAGCTCGAGGCCCGCCATGTTGAGCACATTGCCGTCTACGGTGAGGGCAACGAGGAGCGTCTGACTGGTCGTCACGAGACCGGCAACATCGACAAGTTCAGCTACGGTGTTGCCGACCGTGGTGGCTCCATCCGTATCCCCCGCCAGGTCGCCAAGGACGGCAAGGGTTACTTCGAGGACCGCCGTCCCGCCAGTAACGCCTGCCCCTACCAAATTACTGGTATCATCGTGGAGACCCTTTGCGGTGGCAACTAAGTGCGTCTAGCACATTTACTCCAAATGTGAAAAACATTTCATCTTAGCGCTCGTATACCCTCCGGCGTCGACATGGAGTCAGATTGCGATGCAGCCTGGTCATGGGAGAGCAAACTATAGAATTTCGCTTCTTTCTTTCTCTCTTCATGATGGTGCTTCGGAGTTTCTCTCGAACACTCTCTCATGTGCCAGCCCTGTTGATGCATTCGTTGTCCTGTTGCTGGTCTTGCATGTTTCTTTCTTACCTTGGGTTATGTGTTACGTATGGCATAGAGGACTGGTACTCGGAGGAGAACCGACGACGGTCTTTTGAAATTGAAACTGGGGATGAAACTGGAAGGATCAAATAGCTTTAAAGGCCGAAACCACGGTCAGTACTATAGTGTTCAAATAATCAATCGTTACGAATAAGCACATCCTCAGGATGTGAACACGTCAAGTCTTGCTTCTTTGCCACTGCGCCGGATTGCGTCTAAACCGTATCGACTGTTCATCAACTTCAACGTCAACATTTGCAATATGATACTAGAAATTAGATACAATGATTTATAAACTATATGAACATTCACATCTTCTTGGCGGTTCATGCGATTCCCGTCCAGTCATACCACGTGATTACCTTACCATGATCGATGTCTAAACATCTTTTTTTTTTTTTTTCTTTTTGTATGCTCAAGGCCCATGCACCGGTCCTCAACATCATCGTCCGCATCATCACCCACCCCGCTTGAAGACCTTGAACAACCCCGCCCCCAACCCATCCAGCCCCCTCTGCCGCGCCTCGCGCCTGGCCGCCCCATCCGCGGCCACCGCACCACCAGCACCAGCCCCACCTTCCTTATTCCCATTCTTCTTCCCATCCACCACGCGCAGCAGCACCTCCATGGTGACGGCGGCCAGGATACTGGCGCACAGGATGCCGACCATGACGAGGTTGCTCTTGCGGTACTTGGCGCGGCCCGTGGCCTCGTAGTCGCTCTTCCAGCCGGAATACAGGGCGTAGGTGGTCATGATACTACCCAGGTTGCCGAGACCCGAGACGACGGCGGAGGCGGCGGCGACGCCGACCTCGCCGTGGCGCGGCTGGAAGATCTCGGTCGTCCAGGTCATGGTGATGGGGACGGTGGGGCCCAGGCCGAAGCCCACAATCAGGAGGCCGCCGTAGCGCGGCCAGGAGTTGGTGGCCGTGCCGGCGTAGGTCGTTAGGAGCAGGCCCAGGATCTGCAGGAGGACCGGCACGGAGAAGAAGAGGGAGCGGTGGCGGTGGAAGCGGTCGCTTATCGGGGTGACGAGGAGGATGGCGATTAGGTCCATCTTTGTGGAGGGTTAGCTTTGACCTGTGGGGTTATGGGGTTCCGGGATGGGGGTTTGGGATGTTGGGCCAGGGATACGTACAATCCAGATCGGGGCAGTCAGGAGACTGAGATCAATCCCGTTCAGCGACGGGTTGATGCTCTGGATGATGACGGTGGCGTAACTCTGCGTGCCGATGCCCACGCCCACGACGCCAAAGTACATGATCAGCAGCGGCCACAGGCGCCAGTCCAGGAACACGTTCAGCAGGTCCTTCCAGGTCCACTGCGCGCGGTGGTACACGCGCTTGAGGTCGTGGTAGTGGATCTCCGCGTCGCGGCCGGTCAACGCCGGCGGGCTGCGGGGGAACCACCACAGGTACTTGGACGTCTTGGGCTCCGCGCCCGGCGCGAGCGGCCGGTCTGGCAGCCACCACAGGAGCAGGAAGCCGACGGCGGTCGTGATCACCCCGTAGACCAGGAACATCCATTGGAACCCGACCAGGCCGCGCTCGCCGTCCATCTTCTGGAATCCGGCCGAGACCAGACCGACGACTGCGGCGGAGACCTGCGCGGCCGTGTAGTACTGGCCGATGCGTTTGCCGGTGCGGGAGGGAGGGTAGAACAGGGTGAGGTAGTAGGTCATACCGGGCCACATGCCCGCGATGACAATACCCAAGAGCAGACGAAGGAGGCTGATTTGCAGATGTGATTAGTGACTGTTGGAGCGAGGGGGCAGGCAGACCGAGGGGCATGAAACACATACTATAAACTCCAGGCGGCTTTCATAGCCGTCATGCAGCTCCCGATGATTCCCACGCTAATGACAATCCGACTCATCCAGACGTGGGGACTCAGACGGGTCATGATCAGGTTGGAGGGCAAGTCGAAGATCACATAGCAGACATAGAACAGTGCGAGAGCGGTGGAGATCTGGTGTGGCGTCATGTTCAGCACCGAGCCGAGATCATGACCCGAGCTCTCGTTCATGGTTTGCGCGAGGCCGACATTGGAGCGTACCGCCGCGCAGAGGAAATAGAGCACCCAGAATGCGGGAATGATGCGGAAGTCTAGCTTTCTGCAGGGGTCGATTCAGTTAGCATGTCATGTCATGTCATGTTATGTCAGACGATGCAGGATAGTTAACACACTAGTACAACTAGTTCGACTAGCAACCAACTGTTCAACTCACCTATAGATGCGCTCGATCTCGGCAAGGTCAGCCTCAGACTCGGGCTCACTGCCCGTCTCCAGGTCATTTTCACCCTCCCGACTGTCGAGCGATCGTTCGTGAATGCTCTCTGTGTTGGGTTGTTTGGTCACCCCGTGAGGGTGGTCGGGGTGGGACTCTGCGAGGGACATCTTGGCGGGGGTGGGGGCCAGTTGGGACGGTGATCCTTGTTGAGGACCAGGGAATCGAAGCAGTAGTGGCGCGCGGTCGATGCCACTAGTAAGGATGCTTACTCTAGACTGCACACGCAGGTATAAGATTGTTTGTCGGTGGTAGAAATGATGAAGAGTTCACGGAAAAAAGAGAAGGTGGTTTGGCCACGAGGGGGAAACGAGCTGGGAACCCCGCACTTTTTAATTCTCGGGGTCGGGGGGAGAAGATGGCAGTGATCAGCCCTGGAATGGAGTTCGGAGATGGTCAGTTTTGGTCTTATCTGCGAGCTACTGTGATTGGGTTTGGCAAAGGAGGGGAGGAGAAAGATGCAGCTCGAGCACGAATAAACTTGCGATAGCGCTGGGAATGTAGTGGGGAGGCGCAGGCGACGTACCTGCAGTGCGACGGTCATGATGGCTAGCTCTGGAATTGACGACGAAAAGAGGCGAGGCAAACGCTTTTAAGCAAGGGGAGACGAGACAGGGGAAGATGAGAACCTGCAGGATATGCCGAAAAGAAAAGCTTGGTGAAAGCCGAGGAAGAAGCAAAAAGGGCCAGCGAAAAGTCAATGGAGGGGAATTTGCATGCGACTCGGTAACAGTAACTAACTTATCATTGATTGATTGATTGATAAAAGTGTAAAAGCAACAAGAGAAGGACCCGCCGGAGGAACCATTGGCCCGGTCGGTTCCAGACCCTCTTCGACCCCTTTCTTTCCCTAACGAGTAGGTCTGACAGACAAACCTATGTGACCATCTATGGCCATCGATGACCATTCTGCTCACTGTAGGACAGGAAAAAGAAGCGAACCCAGGCTATACAAAGCAACGCTATTCTCCGGAAGAAAACATTGCCTGTTTTCTTCCTTTAGCCCTCGGGCGGGTAGAAACGGGGCTGTTCTTCTGCCTCTTCCTCAACTGCCCCGGAACTTTTTAGTTCAACGTTAATTCAACCTCAGTGACTCACTCTGTCGACCTGCAAAAAATAAAAAAAAATAAATAAATAAATAAAAAACATCCGATACCGGAAGTAAATCAGCCGTGGTTGAAGAGAATAGGGATCTTCATCCATCTCATCATAGACAACTTACACGGCGACAATCGGTGACTCAATCTATCAGACCGGTGAACTTCCCCCTCTTTCTTGCTGCCATCAGCCATGGCGGTACCCACTTGTTGAGTGCGACAGACGCGATCGAGGCCCACCGCGCATGTCCCCAACACCCGTCCCCACTGCTTCCATGTCTCAACTGCCGGACAAGGAACGTTCCTTTAGATGGGATTGAGCCAACCTCTTACGCTCAACAAAATTGGGATTCAGTGATGAGACTTGGCTCTGCAAGCTTATGGCCGAGATCGTGGTGAGGAGTGGTATATTTGGCAAGGGTGACTGGCAGTATACAGTCTGGATCGCTAGTTGTTTCTCCTCACAGTACCTGGCCGATAGAAGGGTCATCAGTGAAGGTAGAGCGTAGGAGTGTTCATCGTCGTTACTCACAAAGTGTAAACACCGTTTTGGGGGAGATCCGCAAGCCTTGACAGGTGCCAGTGCTTGGTTCAATTCCTGTTTGCTGGCATCCACTATTCTTCAAGATTGCCTTGTATATAGCACAGGCTTGCATGATTGGCCACTTGAAAGAGTATGCATGCAAGTCAGCCTGGAGACTGGCAATCTTGTTAATGAGTAACATGATCTGGTCGCTACGCAAGCAGTGAAAATCTAGACGGTTCTGTGCATGACTTGACGGTTCTCAAAAGCTTAGTATAGAATAGTGCATAAGACGGTTGCATATGACATGTGGCAGTCATCCTGATTCGAAGGCCATGTAAAGGTGCCCGCAGCATTCACAGGAATACTAGGGATTGGCCAATGCCACTCTGCGTCAGGCTCTAGTCTGGCGGTATTTGCACCCGGTCTGGACCGTGAAGTAGATCAGGAAAGAGCCCGAGGTCTCGACAGGCCGATCAGGATCGCGATCAGCACATAAATCACCCAGATGCCAGGCAAAATGCAAGGGTGCCTTGATAGTACATCACACACGCGCTGCCTGATAAGGAAGAGGAACTACAACTTTTAGAGGACACCAACATCTGGCAAGGGGCAAGGCCCAGGCCTTCTTCATTTGAGCCACGTCTAAATCGTATAGCATCGTCCATAAGGGGTATAATCAGTAATCGTCAATCGGGCCCCAGGGCCCCAAGGCAGAAGAAAAGAGAAGTAAATCAAGCCGTGCAGTCGTCAAGGTGCGTCGAAGATTAACAAGCAAGCATGATCAGAGCGATCCGCGGAGATCCGATGACCGATCATTCTAGATCTTCTCGGTGCTAGCCACATCATCGCTATCCCTATCGGCATCCTTGATGGAGTGATTCAGCACGCTCGTGCGACGCACCGCATCATCCTCCTCGTCGTCCAGCGTCCGCAGCAGCTCACCGCGGGGGCCGTACATGTGAGGTTCCTCGTTGGCAACCTTCACCACCTGGAAGATACTCTTGGTCTTCCGGAAAATGCGGTCCATCTCTTCGAGTGACCGGCACGCGGTCTCAGGGTAGAAGAAGAGCACCACGGGGAAGATGAATGCGTTACTAATTACGAGTCAGTTGATTCGGCGGCCTCGACGCATGCAGGTGGCGGCAAGGGGTGTACTTACATGACAGCAAAGATAATGTAGGTCTGGTACCCAATGTTGTCGAAGGCCACGGGGGTGATCATGACCACCATGAAGTTGAAGATCCAGTTGGACGACGTGGCCAGCGCGTTTGCCGGAGCTCGGATCTTGAGAGGCACCACCTCGGCTGGATACAACCAGGTCATGCCCAACCAACCGATGGCGAAGAATGTGTTGAAGATGAACAAGAACACGACAACAGTCACCCTAGCCCCGTTCGTATCGAGACTGGCACATACCGCCAGAATGACCATGGAAATGGACATACCCGCCGCACCGAACAGCATCAGCTGACGCCGTCCGAATTTCTCAATGGTGAAGACGGCAATCCAAGAGGCAAGGAAATACTCCGTTCCATTGCAAGCTGCAATCAAACGTGACATTTCCAGGCTCATTCCCAGCTGGTTTTCGAGGACGATAGAGCAGTAATAGGTGATCAGATTGATACCTTGATTGTTTCATTAGCGAATGCATTCGAGCCCAGAAGGGGCATAGAGAACGTACCTGAAATTTGCTGGAACATCTGGTTGACATAGGCCAGTACCACGCGGTGGAAGTGACGATCTTCAGTCATGGTAAACATGTCGCGGAAAGAACCCTTGGCCATTTCCAACACAGTGGCTTTGATTTGTGCGAACTCGGTCTCGATGAAAGTCTCGTCGTGTTTTCCATTCAAGGAGTAAAGCACTTCACGCGCTTCATCTTCACGTCCCTTCAAGATGAGCCAGCGAGGTGATTCCGGGAGAAACATAACGAAAGCTAGAATGATCAGAGCGAAAAAGATCTGGAAGGCGAGGGGAAACCGCCAAGCCACCTCGCTGGGGTCGGCGAACAGCAGGCCAAAATCAATCCAATAGCTGATGGTAATGCCGCAGGTGATCATGGCGCCTTCGATCATAACTAGCTGGCCACGGCGATTCGATCTACAGCATTCGGATTGCCAAGTGGGCACCGTTGAGGTGTTCATGCCATTGCCTGGACAGTAAGAGTCAGCTCCAGACTTGGGAATTTCCTGCAGAGACCTCCCATCACCTACCGAAGCCAGTCACTAGACGCCCGACAATGAACTGGGCTAGATCGTACGAGGTACATTGCAGCAGAGCACCAACAACCATGATAGCCGAGCCGACAAAGATTGTCTTCCGTCGACCTAGCCAATTGCCAACCCATATTGTTGGAATCGAGCCCGCAAAACATCCCAAGTTGTAAGCTGCGACAACAATACCTATAATGGGTCAGGTGAGCGTTGCTCAACCGGAGCAGTCTAGCGCGTTCTTACCTTGGCGAGTTGACTGAGCAGATCTAGCACCCGGGCTCAAGTTTTCATAGTAGGACCCACTCGTTGAGATGGTAGGGAAATATTTGATGAATGAATCGAGGGTTAAGAGGCCTCCAGTGACACCCTGGTCGTATCCAAAGAGCAAGAAATCCAAACCAGCAATCAAACTGATCGCGATTTGCAACTTGCCTCCTGTGAGGCCCAAGTAGGTACGCGCCATGTTGGTGAAATGAATTCCTTTCGTTGATGAAATTCCTCTTGAGCGTGGATGAAACAAATTTGTGGGGGTGAAGGAAGGATTGGATCCAGAATCAAGTCGGTGAAGTTTTAGGATTCATTGAACGGAAGAGAAGGCATCAAGGAAGGAGAAGACCGAGGAAATGGAACAATAATAATTGAAGAAAAGAAAGATCATCTTGACAGTTGCAGGGGCGATGAATGGGGTTTTAAACCAGCAAGAGGGCATGGGAGATATTGGCTCTAACGAGCTACGGTCATAATTACCGGCGCATGGAAAATTAAACCTAAGGGCTGAATACCTTAGATAGACTGGTCTTGAAAGTGCTTCGAGGTACCGATAGTTCATCCCATCGAGAGTTGATTGGATAACGTGGTACTCCTGGTCGCACTCTCCAGACAACAACGATTGAAGTATGCAGTAATCAGTAGGTACACTAGAGTACGGTTGTACTGTACCTCCAAGGAAAAAGTGGATCCGCGCTGGAGGTCAGATGCACTAGGACCATTCGTTAGTGGAGGAAACCGGGGTTTCCCATCCAAAGCATGACATCCATTCATTGTCAGGCCTTCGAAAGGTGGTGGGGAATTGATTCAGGCGGACGAAAACGATCAAGATGCTGGTATGCAAGAGGGACAGTGATTGGTCTGGGCCAGAATGGGATTGGGAGTTGGGATCTTAGAAGCCAGAAGATGGTGCATTTTGCCCTCCAGCGCGATAACTAACAAACTGACAAACTGTCTGCGTAGGACTATCAGCTCATGCCTTCCCCTTGTTTACCCCTCGCCAGAGGCGAAGAGACGGAAAGACGAAAAGGCGAGACTGACTCAGTGGGTTCATTCCACAGTCGAGGGAAGATGTTAGCAGAGAGTGAAATGGCAGACCACCAGGTCTCGCGGGCGGTGCAGTGATCGGCGGGGAGCGGCTTGTTTAGGCTTGGTTAGTGCCAGGCGGGGTCACCTACTGTTGGTGCGCATGTACTGTATGTACTAAGATACTAACGTTAACATTAAGTTGATTGACTAAGTTAAGTTAATTTGCATGCCGTCATCACAGTCCTGGGAACAGTGTCTGTCTAGCTGTTTTTGGTCAATCCGAACAAACTTGACTTTTAGCCACTGACCGACCGACCGACCGACCGCCATGTCATTCATGGTGTTCAATCTCGAAGACTGATCTGTACAGCACACGTTACAGTGCCAATCAATCCCTCCGGGCATTCAGTAGGTATCAGACCGAGGGAAAAGAAGGCTTCGATGCAGCAGCGCCGATCGGAGAGAGTGTCACCTTCTCTCGTTGTTTCCATTCGCGTGGCTCGAAAAGCAGGAAAAGGCAACGATCGGGGCTCTAATCGTCATTTCCCTGCGCAGTTGACCAGTGTCCACTCACAGGGTTCAATTTGGTTCAAGTTATGTTACGCCGTAAGGTGCCATGACCCATAATTCATGATACCCACCGGCGGGGGCCTCCTCCGTCTCACCCCTCTTCCCCTCAATTCGGGACTCGGGATGATTGCTGAGCAGTTGAGGAGTGAAGGACTGGTTATTCAGAATCCGGGGGTCTGGAGAACTCCGCAAAACCCCGAGGCACTCTTACTTTACCTGTTTGGGAAAAGATCCAAAAGGGCCTCGGCTCGATCCGCCTCGTGGCTGTCGATTTGGGATCTCTTTCTCCCTTGCTTCGCCGCCAACACTCCCATACCTGGGCTACAGGTACTTGAATGCCAATCAAGGAGGCGGCAAATATTGTCTGATGGCCTAAAACCACTCATTCTCCTCTGATTTTAACAGCGACCATATTCTACTGCGAAGCATTTGATATGCGACTGAGGCTCATGCAGGCGGCCGGTTGTCTTATTCTGGTCCCGTAATATTATCGTCAAGCCCGTCTCACTGCTGACTAGCCCCGATCGGATCCTCTCCAAGTCGACCTGTCTCTTTTGTCGACTTCAGTCGGCAATATAATCCAGCATCAGTCATTCTGTTACACTCGTCAATTGCATGCGCTCCAATCGCAGTATGGACAGAGCTCCACCCGGGCCATTCAAGACGCGTGCGGGATGCCGCTTAGTGAGAGCCTGGTCTAAATAATCTGAACGGACCAACCGCAAGTAACAATGTCGCCTGATGAGCCGGCGAGAAATTAACTTGGAATCAGCCAACAGCATCAACATCTAGTTGGGAAATCGGAAAGAGGAAGGTATGGCTTGACCCGAATGAGATCAGACGGAATTCCCGTGGGGGCGCCCGGTTCTGCCGATGATGCTGGAAGAATTGCCCAGATGGGCCGAAAGCCCGCCCCCGAAGCATCGGCCCAAACTTGATGCAAGAGCAGTCAGTGCCACGGCACCTTCAAGTCTCTCAAAGGTCATCCAGCGGCATATCTCAAAATTTTAGTGCTCACCACATCTTCTAAATCTCGCGGGGATGCAACCAGATCAACTGGTATGTCTGCTTCAAAACCAATTGACCGTCGCCAACCGCCGACTTGACGGTTGGGGGACGGCAAGTAAGTCTTCGCAACCCGCGCCTCTGACTGGCCGACGATGATAATAGGCACAAGCCACCATTCCTGGCTTGCTTCTTCAATTCTGGGACAGTTGCAAAAAGCGCGCACGCTTGAAGAGGGGCCATGCTCATGTAGCCCCATTATTTTAGCCAGCTCAAGTGAACTTGCCAAGAGAGACCGCGGTCAGGGCACTTTCTAACCCCCTCCCTACCTCCGCAGTCGAACCATTCGGTTGTGGCCGACCCAGTCTTCCCCATCCATGCGTTACCTCGGGTTACCCAATTGGGCAATCCGAAACCTGGGGATAACCGCAACCACCCTCCATGAATTGGCCCGTCTTACTCCGTGTCTTACGCAGCCTGTCAGGAGTCCGCTCTTGTTGATCGTTCATCTGTCATGCACCCTAGACCTGTCCCTCCCTCTACGTTCACGGCTTCTTCATGAAATCCAGAAATGGTGGTGGCATGGAGGCATGGATCCAAGGCATAATTAGTCACTATGCATCCCCCTAATATAACTAGTTTTTAGCAAACATATAGGTACACTACGCCGTAGTTCAGTTCTGAACCACCGACAATTACTACGGTAGCCAAACCGGACAAGGACAAGCATGTAGACTCACAGAAAGACGAGTTTGACGTCTTAGTATGTTTACTCTGAGTAGCTTTGTAGCATGTTGCAGCACCATTTTCCCTCTCTAGACCCTCAGCTATTCGAACCGCTCTCCATATTACAATGTAGAAAATGCGTCGCAATCTCGGCACATTCGCAATACTCTCCGTAGATACCAGCTTCGCAACCGCACGAAAAGTCCCCAGGTGGAGCACGCCAAGTCTCCTATCCTTTAGCTCTTGACGCAGCGGTCCTGGTCTTGGCTCTTGTCTTTCTCCTCGTGGGCATCGTGATTTGTGATTCGTAATATTCCGTGTGGAAACAGGGATTGCCAGATGGGTATTGAGAAGTGAACCATGCCCCGACATTCACAAAGGAAAGTATTTCATGCCACATGCATTGTTTGTTCTAGTTCTCAAGATACGAAGTACTGTGACTCGGGAGGTCACCAAAAACTTTTGCGTCCCTGAGGTCCATTCGACGAGTGCCTCTCTGTCCGGTCAGCCACCGAGCTAAGTGGCTTGTTCGGGATTTTCCAAGGAGGGTTTCTAGATGTTTTACTGTATGGCAAGTGTATTTTGGATGATCAACGCTGGTGAGGCCGAAAGGGTCGGTGGGGGCTGGAGTGTGACGTCACCTGTATAGGAGTCCCGGTTTTGTACCCCATGTTGCGGCACTGGCAACGGACCGAGGCAAGGTGTTAACAGTTCCAAGTCGATAGGAAAGGATGGCTCGCTCTGTGCATTAAGGTGGATGCACTGTATGCACTGTACATGGAAGAACCCTATTGTCAGCTTGGTCGGGGAGGAAAGATCCAGACTTGAGATCAGGCTCTGTATGTGCTTTTTGGTGTTTGTTTTGAGGTTTGTCTTTGACAAGTGAGTATTCCTATATAAGATGAGGGTTGTTTGGTAGTATTCATGTATGGGCGGCAAGCAACCCGAGATCCTTGCGTAGACAATAGCAGAGCGCTTGACAACAAGTAAGTTGGTATTCAGTTACCACCTTTGTCTATAGAGACAATACCATATTCAATAACCTATACATATCTGTATACTATGGAACAAGTCTTGGGATGGCATTCGGTAGGTAGGTTGAGTTCCTTCCCAATGAAAAGTGCACCTTCCTCATATGAAAGGTTGGAGACTCACTCGTCCATGCAATCCCTTTTCTCAGTCTCGTACTCGAATTTCCCCAACTCACACATACTCTCACTCATAATTTGCCCCTCCATTACAGTCATCAGATCGATTCAGTCACCATGTTCTATTTTATCACTCTGCTCATGCTCATCCTCACGTTGCTGCAGTCATTTGGACAAGCGGTGCCGCTGACCAGCTGCAACGATGAATACTGTGTCATGTCGCGTGCAGAATTGATACCTCTCGAGATACAACTCGAGCTCGGCCCACAACTCTGCGGATCCTCTTATATCTTTGGCCCGGATGATCCTCGATGGCCACAGCGAGTGATCCGGTTTCAGGAGTATATGGCCCCGCAATTCACAGTCTGGGTTCAAGTCGGCTGTGAAGATGATATCTCGACAGTGGTAGGTGTTTTTCTTTTCCCTTTCTTGCTGCCAAATTCTCTTGACTAAAGTGGAAAAGGTTCAATATGCCTATCAAAATGGCATTCCTTTCTACACGGTCAACCGCGGCTATGGATTACCAATATCGCAAGGGAAGTTCCGGGGTATGGCCATTGACGTCCAGCTCTTGACCGACGTCGTGGTGGATCGAGAGAGGCAGATTGCGCGTGTATCGGCAGGAACAGGCACCCAGGATTTGATCGACGCGCTGTGGGAAGAAGGCTATGTTACAGGTCTGTCACATTCAGTCTATGACGCCATCTATTCAGGTGGCTAACCCGCCTTCTCCTTCAGTCACCGGAGCCAGCTCGTGCGCAGGCATCGTTGGCCAGGCTCTTGGAGGCGGCCATGGAAGGTACAAAACGCGCTACGGCCTGATGCTTGATAACATGGTTCGACTGAATGTCGTGCTGGGCAATGGAACTACAGTTGTAGCCTCAGACGACAGCCATGAGAATCTGTTTTGGGCCATGAAGGGTGCCGGACACAACTTCGGCGTGGTGGCCAGCTACGAGATGAAGATCTATCCGCATGAGGAGGATACTTGGTACTTTAGAAATTACGTGTTCACACAGGATAAGCTTGAGCCCTTTTTCGAGACACTGAACAAGGTAATAGCTCGCAATGGGTCGCAACCGGTGGAGATGGACGTTGATTTTGGCCATTATGAATTCAACCCATTGTTTAGCGACACTGATGTGAGCTGAGTATCTCTATTATACCTCTGACTCAGCTTCTGACGTCTACAAGGTGATCCTCTACTGGACATTCAACTACGCTGGTCCGCAGATCGATGCAGAGAAGTACCTGGCTCCATTTGATGCTATCGGCCCGATCAATATCACCGACGGGACTGTGCCCTACCCTGACATGCCTCTGGCGTCAAGAAATGGCAACCTCGACTCAACTTGTGCGAAAGGATTTGCAAAGAAGGCATCTACCGTTGGGCTACAAGTCTATAACACATCGGCATGCCGCCAGGTCTATGATCTCTTCGACGCCAGGCTGAAGGAGTATCCGGAACTCCGGCCAGCATCTTTTGTCTTGTTCGAGGGATACTCCAACCAAGCTGTCAAGGCAATTGACTCAGCGAGTTCGGCTTTCCCGCACCGTCATGATTATATCAATCAGTAAGGCCTTTCATTTCTCCTTTTTGAGTTTGATTTTACAAGAGGGTGAAAGCTGACATCTTCGTCACACAGAGTTACCACAATAACGCACGTTCCGGATCCCAGTCTTGATGCGCCGGCAATGCAGCTTGCTCATGAGATCCGTGAGCTCTTCATTGATGGCCAGCCAGACCGGCTACCCAGTGCACATGTCATTTATGCATTTGGTGACGAGCCCCTGGAACAGGTTTATGGGTACGAGCCATGGCGTTTGGAGAAGCTTTGGGCTCTCAAGGCTATCTACGACCCGACCAATCAGTTCGCCTATCACGTCCCTCTTATTCCCCTGGAATAGAGGCTTGCAAAAGAACAGGTTACGCTTATTCTTAGAGGTGATGTGAGAGAAAGAGATTGAGTATTCTTATGATTATTCTTTACAATCGAATTACTATTGAGCTATTTTCAATGCCTTGTCAACGAAGTAGTTGTAGCTTGATAGTATCCTGAGTTATCTGGCTTATCTGCATAGGTTATGAGAGCATGAGTTGCAGCAATTGTCTACTCGAGCCGTTCTCATGTTTAATCTCACACCATCGATGCATTGAGTCACAGCAGTCGAAAGCTAGTTTTGACCCATGGCTTTCCCTAACTACGTGAAATATTTTCAAACCGAGTAGATCATGTGTTCTAGGTCGATTCTAGAGCCTAAAAGACTTGACCCGAAGGTCAAATCGTCACCTTACCCCTTGCTGCCTGTAAGGGTCGAAGCTCGGGCCAGATTCTGGTATTTTAGGATGCCCAAGGAGGGTCTCCAGGACACGGTTCTGCTCGCCAACTGTAAGGGGATAATGTTATCACACTTATCCCCATGTGGCGACGGTGTTCATGCAGCTTGGTTTCCCGAAGCATAGTAGTACTATTACCAACCAAGTACGGTAGAAAGATGACTGGACGGGCCGAAACCAGGCCTCTCCATTCGATCTCAGCTCTCTCTCCTCTTCTCCTCTTCTCCCCTTCCCACTCTTTCCGGCCTTCCCTCTATCTGTAGACTCCCAGCTGATGGTGAGAAACATCCATCATCATTGCATCGATGTGATGATTGTGGCTATCGCAACATACCTCCATTTACACCAAGACGGCCTGACCGCTCAATGACCTACAAACATGGCTACAACAGACTGCTTGGGCCAGAGCTAGAAGACCTCTCGGAAGTATGGGGGGTCCTTGCAACGGGTGTCTCAGACTGAATCAACCACATCGATGCAACCGACCGGTGGGGAATTCTCGGGAGAAGATTCGATCGGACGATGGCACCTTCGAGAGTCAGTATGGACTTGCACCGCAGTGCAGCGAGGAAAGTAAGTAGGGCGGCATTGTGAGTAGGACACGGATGGGTTTCAAGGTTGACGTTTCATGTTTCTGCTTGAAGGATAACTTTGTCTTTCTTTTCTTGCCCATCATTGTTCGGCAATAGGTTTGGGAATTCTGAATGCCATAGAAGACCGGCAAGTCCGATGGGCCTAGACTGTCTCTCTCCTATTGAAGCAATCAGAGCCTGCTCCGCGTGCGAGAAATTGGATTTGCTAGTTAGCTGGTCAGTGTTCTTTGCTTGAAGGGGCCAATCCCATCGACCGACATGTACTGTACAGGACAACCTAAGCTCCCTCTCTCATCTTAACATAGAAATCCCCCACCCCTCGACCTACAACTTCGCATCCCGAATCACCGAAGTCCGAGAGGCTGGATCCGACACATTCCCCATCCGCATCCAGATGGCCTCACCCAGCCGCCCGTCCGCCCCTTCCACGTCACCAGCATCTGCCAGAGCCCGATCTCCCCCTGCACCACCGGGGCGTCCTGCCTTGCACCTTGAGCTCATACGCCGGCAGACTCGTCCACGCGGCGACGAACTCAAAAGGCGGGGCGGTTTCTCCTAGGATGGAGAGACATGCTTTTGCGATGTGATGAATCCCTATCTCTTAATGGGATTAGGCCGGTCAAATCTGTCTGAAGAAGGCAAAAGGCAGCATCCATGATGCTGATAAGATAACCGAGTGGCTCACCGGTGGCATCACACAGCGGGTGTTGTACGTTAGAACGAAGTACACACGCATGCTGAAGGAGTACGGCGTGGATGTTGAGCACGTGCTGACGAAAAGCACCTTTCCGCTGGCCGAGAAGGTCCTGCAGCTCTTCGGTCTCGTGAAGACGAGCAGTCGACGGACTCTCTTCGGAGTCCAGATCAACGGTCGGGAGTATCTCACGAAGGCGCTTGTTCACTTCCTTTTTCATGCCAGATGTCCTCAATCCGCAGCTCGTGGGTGCGGAGGAGCTGCATCCTCTGTTCAGCGCAGACCTATGTGTGAGCCACTATCTTCAATGTAGTGCACGACATGTTAAGCAATGCTCATTGAGATTCTGACCAGACCGGCGAATACTTGTATGGCGCCTACCCGTAGATTCAACCTCATGCCCATTAGCGGATATCTGTCACCAGTAGTCGGAGAGCTGCGCGACAAGCATCTAGTCCGGGCCGACTTCGCACGATGAGAGTAAGACGAAACTCCAGCAGGCGGGCGAACGCCAGATCAAAGGGGGAAAAATCCATTTCTTCCGTGTGCTGATTTTATTTCCGGTGCTTGAGCTCGATTTACCAATGCACCTGAATCACATAGTAGCTGGGTGGGGGGGAGAGGGGGGAGCAGAATAAGCAAAAAACATGATAGGCAAGACCTATCTGACTTTTAGATGAGAGGTCAGGCGAGGATACAAGGTCTCGCTCATAGGCGGCATTTCGTTATTAACCCGCTTCACCTCAGGGATGATGCTCTTACTTCAGCGAACTATGGTGGGGAAGCCAGCAGAGGCTCTTCGATATCACTCGTACGGACGTTTTTGCCCTATTTTGCCCCCCTTTCTTTTCTCCGGGAAGAGAAACGAAAAGCTCAGATAAGGGTAGGCGCCACTGATACACATCTCCCTGAAGAGGGCATTTTGACGAGGAGACATCACCCTTGCCTCGCAGGAAAGGCTAGTCTTTGCGCAAAGGAATCAGGATCCATCGCCAAAATAAAGTGCGTGTGTATGTGCAGGGATGATCCAAAGGGCTGCTGCTATTGGTGGCTTGGAGTACCACACTTTATGCAGGGCTGTGACCAGGTTGTGGGTATGGCTGCAGAATATGCATCACATATCACACGGAAACGCGGGTTTCTCTGCCATGTACGTGATAGGTTGCTCGTGTTCGGCTACAACACATGTGACTTTTGCAATAAGCAGGACAGCAGAAAAAGTTGGTTAGTGATCTGGCTCTGTAAGAGCTAATCGAACATCGAGCATGGATTTGCTGGGACAGAGCACACCGTAGCTTCAGTGCCTCAAATGTTAAGATCAATCTTGATGAGACGATTCGGATGACTATGTGACCTCACTTCCCTGTATATTGTCTATGGTCATGTTCAGTCTGAGTCGGCAATGTGCCGGCTCAAGCTGAACGATACATCAGTCAAATAAATTGCTTTGCTGCAGCAAAGAATAATCGTCACCCGGCATTCACACTCGACAGACACTGTGGGCCCCGGCGCCGGCCCGCACATGGCGGCTGAGATCCAGATCGAGAGCATCAGTGGTAGATCTTGCGCACAAGACTACACCAATCAACATGGATTATAGAGAGTTTCATGAAGCCTTATCAAATCATGCGGCGGCTAGTGGTCTAAGACACCCTTGCTGAGCACACGGGCCAAGGAAAGCATCAATGGTGTCGACCTAGGCAACCAATGAAGGTGTCACAAAGAATGCAGCGAATGCGACTATGTTGGCCCCAACGCCGAGACAGTCATTGCTCCAATATCACGTATTTCAGAAGGTGGGCGATCAGCAGCTTCAGCGACGTAATAATATAAGGGAAAGATAATACTTATTTCCCGGCACGCAGAGCACAAGGTCGAGAGACGCCCTGTTTTCGAACAATCCATATTCAAGCATAATATGGCCAAATACTTTCGTCAGTTCTAGGCTCGCGGCAACTTCAGAGCACCCACGCACACATCGCAAGCCGCGTAGGTGGCCGTGATGGTGTAGACGACAAAAGGACAGATGCTGCGAATGTATCGCTTAGTCCTAAGACGGCCCACTCACGAGATCACATGGATGATCGCACGTTTTCTTCTATTCAGACCAATTGCGCTGGTTGCCCGAGTCATGACCCGACCCCGACTCCTGAATTAGCAAGATAATCGAAATTCTAGCGGCAATTGATACGAATGAAGGTTCGTCATGCGTCGAAAGCGACCGTGAACTCTATATCATCAAATGTGCACTGACGCTCTCATGGATTAGGGACATCTTGCCGGTTCGTAGGGAATCGATTGCTGAGTGTCGCCTTCGATCTGTTCGGCTAATCTGCCAACAGGTTTGGTACACATGCAGAAGCGAAAAAAGCAATGTCTTCGAGTAAAGTCAAAGTGGAGGGATATGCATTCTCAAGGGGCAGGGTAAGCAGCATGTAGAAGATCCACATGATAGCTGATCAATGATTGGGGTCGTGTCGCCCTCGGCAGCAATCTTTCGGTCTTATCGATGCATGTCAGACTCAAGTGATGCAACATCGTCATGCACGCCTGTAGCTCTGTCGGTAAGGCTATCTGGATTTTGGCCTATATCTGGGGAAAGGAACTCAGCCAGCACAAACTATTATTTAAACCCCCTGTGGTGATCGAGGTGACCCGGAATGCCCCTTTCCCGGAATATTTTGACGACAGATATTGACCACCAACGAGAAGTCTTGTCCTCTTAGCTTCCCGTATTTTCGATTAAATTGTCATTATGTGGAATGCATACGACAAGAAAGTACTCCTTGTCACGGGGGGTACAGGGTTTCTGGGGACAACCCTCCTCTATCGCTTGCTCACTGAAGCGACTCCTGCTCGAGTTTACGTTGTCTGTCGCGGCGGCCGCAAGTAAGTGTGACCCTAGTAGTCCAATTAATCATCACCTAAAACAATACCTAGGAGAGCATTTGAAAGATGGCTCGAGCACTTACCAATGACAATCTTTCAGCCAGTCTTTCAGACGGCAAACTCGATCGCTGTTCTCGACGGGGATATCACTCAACCTCGAATGGGTCTTTCAGAGTCAGATTGGAAGAACCTCGAAAATTCAGTGCATATCGTTGTTCATGCAGCATCATCGATCAATCTTATGAGTAGACTTCCGGCAATGTCAAAGTCAATCATCATCCCCACCGTATCACTAGCAGGGCTAGCACTTGATTTTGTGAACCTCGAGCGCTTCGTTTATATCTCAAGTGCGTATTCCAACTCGCATCTCTGGAAGCCACAAGCCCCGGCTACGGATGTGGCTGTGAGAGAGAAAATGTACCCTCTTGGTGGGGACACGGAGGACTGGGCTCAATCCACGCTGAAGGCATGGGAGGAAATTCAAGCTAGAGCCAGCAGCACTGAATATGAGTCGCAAGACCTTTTCCCCTGGGCCTATGGTTATGCCAAGCATCTCACCGAACGCCTGTTGGTCCATCGCTTTTCCGAAGCAGGCGCCTCAGATAAGTTGCTCATCATCCGACCGTCCATCATGGGCCCTGCGTGCGAGTTTCCTTTCCCAGGATTCTGCGTGCCATCATCCACCCCATTTTTCACTGTGACAGCCATGATCATCCCTGATCCGGGACGTGAGATCGTCTTCAATTCTCGGCTCCAGGATCCTTACCACCAAGCCACACTGGATGAGGTTCCCATCGATGTGGTCGCCGACCGCCTGTGGGCTCATCTGGCTCTGGGCACTACGGAATTTGTGCATGCTGTTAGTGGGAAATCCCACCGATGGCATTGCAGGGACTGGTGGCCGGTCATCATGAAGGAGCGAGTGCTGCCCTGGAGACCCAGAATGGTCTTCGAGCACCTGGACTGGCAATCACCGAGGCAGCATCCGGCTGCTCGCCTGGGGGGTGTCGTTGGCACGTCGTTCGATTTTGTCGAGGATAAGACCCGGCTCCTCGCGGAGTTGCTGAGCACGCAGGTTCATCAGCTCCGGCTCTTCACCGAGCCACGGGCTTTCTCCTTCGGTGCGGCCCGCGACTACATGCGCGCGCTGGTGCGGGCCAACGCAGAGCGTAAGACGCCGTCGAATTTGCGGGCCAATCTATAGCAAGTGCAGTATGATTTTTTTTTTCCGTCTTTCTTGGCGCCGCTTTGAGGTGTTTCGCGTTTGTACGTATGCTGCATGGGTCTGGAACATGGCGGAGCCTCACCCAGTATGTCAGGGAGGTTCGGGCACGAATCTGCTTTGAGATATTGTTATTCTGGCGACCACAATGTATAAGATGTCATTCTCAGAGAGTTTGTAGATACTCGTCTTCAAAGTCTAATAGTAAATGAGGATGGAAGTTCATGGTAGGTGTGTTGGTTCGGGAAACAGAGGCCTCGACGTCCGAGGATAGATTTGGGTTAGCCGATGGCTCCAACCCGCGCACTTCCTTCCATCTCTCCAACTGTGCATGGCAAGGTGGGAGAACCAGCAGTGGTGATTGCCAGCCCTTGCTACATGCCTTCAGGCTCTACCCTCTAGCTATCTGGCTACCATTGTTTGGTAGGTTCACAAGGTAATTCAAGGCAATGAATTGAAAAAACATTTTCCGGAGCTGACTTGAACTACGGGCCATAACAACATGAAAGACATAATCATCTCGCTAGATCTCAGTTTGCTTCGCGTTCTGCTTGTCTGTCTCGATCTTGTCCAGGTGCTTATCCAAGCATCCCAATATTTGTCGACGTAATACTAAGGCATCAGATTTCTCAAGCTCCTGCAGCTTGCTGAACAAACGACCCCAGTGGACGTCCCGTCTCGTGACAGCCTGTATCTCGTAGAATAAATCAAGAGAGATTCTAGGACGCCAGAATAAAATACCAAGGCGAACAGCTAAAATCGTTTCTAGACTTCTGGCCTCCTGTGACGAAAGGTATTCAGCGACCATGTAGATTAGCTCAAACGGAAGGGCCCGGAGTCCAGTCTGGCGGTCTACAGGCTGGAGTGTATGTCGTAGATTCTTTGCCTTGCCTGCTGCCTGTTTTCTATACCACTCCGCTTCGTTGATTTCAGCATAGATCGTGTCAAAGACGGAAGGTGTGTAGAAAGGGTCTGCTGTAGATGGGGGATCTATCGCGTGAATATCAGACATCAGTGATCAAGCAGCGACTATGAGCATCCAAAGGCAAGAAGCACTTTACCTTTCCCATAAGCGTACGAGATCTGAAATTCCATCCATCGGTGCTGAAAGGCTACCAACAGAGTAGACAAGTCTGTCTCAGCAAGCGCCTTCAAGCGATGGGTGTTGAGTAGTTCCCAACAGCACGAGTGAACCACATAACCGAAACACAGTCTTTCGCTCCGTCGCCCTCGACAATTCGGACGATTCCTCCGTGGTTTCCTGGGTAGACACTCCATGAAGTAGAGTAGGGCTTTAAAGCAACTCAGGGGTACGTCGTCCGTGAACATCTCAGACGCCTGGCTACAGGACACATAGCATCCACGGTGATGTGTATCGTTTATAACTGGATGCATATGTCACTCGATCAGTTCACGTGGAAAGGGGTTTCCTGTGCATCTACCGGAGACACTAACTCAGCCGATACGTGTCTTCCCAGTTCGACTTCGTCGTGTGCGAACCGACAGCTTTCTTGAATTTACCATGTTTGCGCGGGACCATGTGGGCCAGGGTCAAGTTCTGAGAGTTGAAAGCCCAATACCCGCATATCAGGCAAAATATGTTGGCTACTCTGACCCATAATTCGGTGTCCTCCCAGTCGGCGGTTGGGCCTGGAATAGGCTCAAACTTGAGGATCACCCCCATGTTGCCATGAGTGCTTGGAAGATGCTTGATTGTCAGAGCCAGGACGGTGAAGATGCTGTTTGAGAAAGGGAAATGGTTCGTCTCATGGTGAAGTCAGGTAAGGGTGACGTGGAAGAGGAGAAGTGCTGGAGAAGTGTTCCGGACGGGAACCTTTCAGTCGAGCCCAATCGATGAGGCTGCATCGACTCTCGTCTCCATCTCCATCCCCTTCATGGCCAGAGAAGTCTAGACCTCAAACCTTGTTCGCATGATAGTACTGACTTGAGAAGCACAAATGTTTCCGCACTTTCTGTGGAAATGAGCTGACCTTTCCTCATTTCCGGCAGTGATGTCCGTCCTACGTACCTCTTCAGCCGCCCTCGACGTCAACGTCTCCTATCCCAAGCCCACGCAGCAGCACTTAGATATACAAATAAGGACCTCGTGGTCAGATAACTGCAAATTATTCCGGGGTCCAAGATGTATTGGCCTCCACCAGCTTGTTCCACCCTCTCGGGACGGCACTTCACCGTACGGCCTGTGACGGAGATCATCCAGAAATGAGGATACGGGGTATCAGAACTTCGGTTCCTCTCGACATAGACCGGCGCGAATACGTCCAGACTACTAGTACATATAGATAGTCTTTGACCTTCCAAATAGCGTCGACGATCCCGCCTTGGACTCTCGCGATCCGTGACGATCCGCTATCGTGCTCTCGCCTGCATTTGCTCGTCTCGGAATTTGGGGTTCCCAACGCACCGGTCGCGTTATCTCGCGTTATCCGGACGACAATCTCTTGCACCTTTGCAATGAGGTGCATTTCTTTTGCCCAGACGTACGCGTCCCCAAAAGCCAACGGAACCACGTTGGCAGCTACCTCCGCTTAGGTGAGATTTAAGTTTATCACTCCCGATTAATCATCAAATAGTGACAGCCTGGAGGGCATTCATCGGATCCGTGTTTCATGGCTCCTGATGCAAAATCTGAACGGTTGCCCAACGTCCCGGGGGGAAAATATGACGGGAGCTGAGGGATCCGATTTGAGCTGGTCTCGGTTGTGAAGCCTTCCGCCATCCGGGCCCACTTTGTGATCTCATTAGATTCACCACCTGCCAACGAGACGAACGACATGCTTTTCGGACCCATACTCTAGACTCCATAAGCCTAATATTCCAATCCCGATGAGAAACGGCCCCTTACAATTGGCTGCGATTTCAGTATCCAGTATCTAGACCTCCGGCTAAGATTCAGGGGAGATCCCGAACGTTCTCTGAATCTCAGGCTCCGGTTCCCCATGGCTTATCAAGCATAGTAGGTGCTTAGCATAATCGATGCATACTTCGGTCAGATCAGTGTGACAGCAAATGAAATTGGCTGCCTGTTTCATTCTTAAATCTAGAAAATCTCCTCTTCTCCAATCTACCTCTCGTCGCTAATCCACATGGTAGAACCAGTCTAATTCAGCATGTCGATAGAAAAACCGCCAATGGAGCCTGAGCTCCATGCAGACAACCAAGGGAGAAGCTTCCTTGAATCACAATCACAGTCGTGGTCTTCACCTTCCATATCTGCATCTGCATCAGGTCAACCTGAACGAAGACCGACCGATCCAGCTCACGCCCATTCTATCTCTTCCACAAGCTCCACTACTGAAACCGAGGTCGAACACCACCAACCCAGAAATACCCACCGTGCATCGCTGAACCCGAACGACGAGGCCTACCTCACCAAACTTGTCAGCGCAGACCACAGCATTGCTCGAGTCAACACCCTAGCTAATATCCCCACGAACGACCCGGCACTCAATCCAGATAGCAAAGACTTCGATCTTTACAAATGGCTGCGGAAGATCTCACACTTGCTGAACGAGGGAGGAATCCAGCAAAAGGAAGCGGCCATCTACTTCGAGAACCTCCGAGTGTCAGGGACTGGATCGGCACTGCAACTTCAACAAACTGTGTCAGACTTGATTACAGCGCCCCTGAGGCCGCGTGAAATCTTCAATCTGGGTCCCAAGACCCCCAAGCAGATCCTACGGGGCTTTGATGGCGTGTTGGAGAGTGGGGAGTTGCTGCTGGTGCTGGGGCGCCCTGGGTCTGGCTGCAGTACATTTCTCAAGACGCTCTGTGGCGAGTTGAATGGACTGGACCTGGACCCCGCATCAGTGATCCACTACAGTGGTATTCCCCAGAAGACGATGATCAAGGAATTCAAGGGTGAAGTTCTCTACAACCAGGAAGGAGACAAACACTTCCCGCACCTGACCGTGGGACAGACGCTGGAATTCGCAGCATCCGTTCGGACACCCTCAAAGCGTCTACAGGGCATGTCCCGAAAAGAGTATGCCACGATGATGACGAAGGTAGTGATGGCGGTGTTCGGCCTAAGCCACACGTACAACACTAAGGTGGGAAGCGACCACGTCCGTGGTGTATCGGGTGGTGAGCGAAAGCGTGTCAGTATTGCAGAAATGGCTGTCTCGGGAGCCCCCATCGCTGCGTGGGATAACTCGACTCGCGGTCTGGATTCAGCGACTGCGCTGAAATTTGTGCATGCATTACGACTGTCAGCCGATCTAGGATCGTCATTGCATGCGGTCGCTGCCTACCAAGCTAGCCAAGCGATCTATGATCTCTTCGACAAGACCGTGCTGCTCTACGAGGGACATCAAATCTACTACGGATCGGCCGCCAAGGCAAAGGCTTTCTTTGAGCGCCAGGGATGGTTCTGTCCTCCACGCCAAACAACCGGTGATTTCCTGACTTCCGTTACCAACCCGGTTGAACGGCAGCCAATTCCTGGTATGGAGGCCCGAGTTCCCCGTACACCTCAAGAGTTCGAAACATACTGGCGGCAATCACCCGAGTATCAGGAACTTCAGAAAGAGATGGCTGCTCATCAGCAGCATGTTTCTTCCCGCTCGAATGAGAAGTTGCTGGAATTGCAGCAGCAGAAGCGTCAAGAACAAGCCAACCATACGCGGGCAGCTTCGCCATATCTTCTTAGTATTCCCATGCAGATCAAACTCAACACCATTCGAGCCTACCAGCGGGTTTGGAACGAGCGGACCTCGACAGTGACAACCGTGGTCGGAAACTGCATACTGGCTTTGATTATTGGTTCAGTCTTCTACGGCTCCCCTGTGTCTACTGCAGGGTTTTTCTCCAGGGGTGCAGTGCTCTTCTATGCGGTGCTCCTGAACGCCCTCACGGCCATGACAGAAATCAACAGCCTGTACTCCCAGCGTCCCATTGTGGAAAAGCACGCGTCCTTCGCCTTCTATCACCCAGCCACGGAAGCCATTGCCGGTGTCTTGAGCGACATCCCGGTCAAATTCCTTCTAGCGGTGGTTTTCAACATTATTTTGTACTTTCTGAGTAATCTGCGCAGAGAGCCGTCGCAATTCTTCATATACTTCCTCATCAACTTCATCATTATGTTCGTGATGAGTGCTGTGTTCCGGACTATGGCTGCGATCACCAAAACTGTCTCCCAAGCCATGACCTTGGCCGGCATTCTGATTCTTGCCTTGGTCATCTACACAGGCTTCGTGGTTCCGGTGCCCAAAATGCATCCCTGGTTCGGATGGATTCACTACATCAACCCGATCTACTACGCGTTTGAAATTCTGGTTGCCAACGAGTTCCACGGACGCGAGTTTGCCTGCTCTGAATTCGTCCCCTCCTACCCGAACCTCGAAGGCGACTCTTTCGTGTGCTCAACGACTGGGGCTGTTGCCGGTCGTCGGACTGTCAGCGGCGATGACTACATTTGGGCTTCATACAGGTACACTTACAGTCACGTCTGGCGGAACTTCGGCATCCTGATCGCATTCCTCATCGGTTTCTTGGCCATTTACTTTCTCGCCACCGAACTCAACTCATCGGCCACCAGCACGGCCGAGGTTCTGCTGTTCCGTCGAGGACACGAGCCTGCTTACATGAAGCAGGAACAAGGGGCTAACGCTGATGAGGAATCCGGCAAACCTACCGCTAATTCAACCCAGAACCACACGCAGGACAAAGTGAACGACAAGCAACAAAGTGGGGCCTTCTCTATCCCACCTCAGCGGGACATCTTCACCTGGAACAATATCGTCTACGATATCGAGATCAAGGGCGAGCCGCGTCGACTGCTCGACCACGTGGCCGGTTGGGTCAAGCCAGGAACTCTGACAGCGTTGATGGGAGTCAGTGGTGCCGGCAAAACCACTCTTCTCGATGTCTTGGCTCACCGCACGACCATGGGTGTCATCACGGGCGACATGTTCGTCAGTGGTCGTCCCCTGGATTCGAGCTTCCCTCGCAAGACCGGTTACGTCCAGCAACAAGATCTGCACCTTGAGACCGCGACGGTCCGCGAGAGCTTAAGATTCAGTGCTATGCTCCGACAGCCGGACTCGGTCCCGATCGAGGAGAAATATGCTTACGTCGAAGAGGTCATCAAGATGCTGAACATGGAGGAATTCGCTGAAGCTGTTGTGGGTGTGCTCGGCGAAGGTCTTAACGTCGAGCAACGCAAGCTATTGACCATCGGAGTGGAATTGGCCGCCAAACCGAAGCTCCTGCTATTCTTGGACGAGCCAACCAGGTAAGGCCTCATTTACCCACCCAACCCTGGCTAGCTCAAACACATATCTAACTGTTCATCTATAGTGGTCTGGACTCGCAGAGTTCTTGGGCCATCTGCAGCTTCCTGCGCAAACTGGCCGATGCCGGCCAGGCGATTCTCTGCACGATCCACCAACCCAGCGCGATCCTGTTCCAGCAGTTCGACCAGTTACTGTTCCTTGCCCGCGGCGGCAAAACCGTCTACTTCGGCCCGATCGGCGAGAACTCGCGGACGCTCCTCGACTACTTCGAAGCCAACGGCGCCCCGCGACCCTGCGACGACGAGGAGAACCCGGCCGAATACATGCTCGAGATCGTCAACGCGGTCAGCAACAAGCACGGGGAGGACTGGTTCGAGGTGTGGAAACGGAGCCCGGAAGCCGCCGCCGTGCAGGCGGAACTCCACCGGATCCACGCCGCCGCCAGTTCCCATGCTGGCGGAATCTCCGAGGCAGATAATGATCCGCGGGAGCAGGCGGAATTCGCCATGCCATTGACGAAGCAGCTGCCGATCGTGATGCGGCGGGTGTTCGAGCAATACTGGCGGACGCCGATGTACATCGTGGCGAAGATGATGCTGGGGATCTGCTCGGGCTTGTTCATCGGGTTCAGCTTCTTCCACGCAGACAGCTCGACGCAGGGGCTGCAGGACGCGATCTTCTCGGTGTTCATGCTGTGCGCGATCTTCTCGTCGCTGGTGCAGCAGATCATCCCGATGTTCATCATCCAGCGGTCGCTGTACGAGGTGCGCGAGCGGCCCAGCAAGACGTACTCGTGGAAGGCGTTCATGGTCGCCAGCATCCTCGTCGAGATCCCCTACCAGATCGTCATGGGCGTGCTGGTGTACGCATGCTACTACTACGCCGTCGACGGCGTGCAGGCCTCGTCGCGCCAGGGCCTGGTGCTGCTCTTCTGCATCCAGTTCTTCGTCTACGCCAGCACCTTCGCCATCCTCTGCATCGCCGCTCTGCCCGACGCCGAGACCGCCGGCGCCATCGTCACCCTTCTCTTCTCCATGGCCCTCACCTTCAACGGCGTCATGCAGTCCCCCTCCGCCCTCCCGGGCTTCTGGATCTTCATGTACCGCGTCTCCCCCTTTACCTACTGGGTCGGTGGCGTCACCGCCACCCAGCTGCACGACCGCGCCGTCCAGTGCAGCACCACCGAGCTGTCCATCTTCAACCCCCCGGCCGGCCAGACCTGCGGCGACTACCTCAGCGACTACCTCCAGACCGCCGTCGGGTACCTGAAGAACCCCAACGCCACCGCCAGCTGCGAGTACTGCTCCATGTCCGTCGCCGATCAGTATCTGGCCGGCGTGAACATCTTCTACAGCGAGCGCTGGCGTAACTTCGGCATCTTCTGGGTCTATATCGTCGTGGATATCGCCGCGGCCGCTTTCTTGTACTATGCCTTCCGCGTCAAGAAGTGGAGCTTGGCCTCGCTGAAGAAGGGGAAGAAGGACTGAGTCCGGGTGGAGATGATTTATTCCTCCTCTTTCCTTGTCTGCCCTTTTCTAATATCCCTGATATAAACTCGGTTTCATTTTCTTGGCATCTCTCTCCCTGCACACTATAGCCATAGACGAGCCTGTTATTTTCTTCTGCTTTTATCCGCGATTCCCACATGGGCACTTAGAATTTGTTCTGTATAGATCAGAACAACACTACATCTATGTAACTATTCCTCCTCTATCGAGATTACAATTAGACTTACCATTCTTCAATCTTTACTACTACAATGGCTAATTCACACACATAAAATGGGGACAAGGATGGATGTAAAGGACGTAATGTTTGTCTCAAAGTCCACCAACACCTCGGGCCATTCGAAACGAAGATCCTCCGCTCGTCCCTTGATCAGAGGACAAAAGGCGGTTCCGTCATTCTGAACACAAACCCAGAGGTGAAATTGAACTTGCCTTTTTTTTTTCTTGGTTCTTGATTTGTTTTGGAAAGAGTTGTCTGGAAATACACCGTTAAGTTTAAGCGAAATGCACATACAACGATGGATGATATCATCAGAACTCCTCAAGACCAGGCGTCAGGATCCGAGGTCGATAGAGTAGTAAATCACTCATCAATCAGGTCTAAACACCCGTTCTGTTGGAAAACCGAACGAATGAATTATCACCGCATGATAAAACACCGAACATTGTCGTAGACGAACAGCTCGCCGTCCCCCCTTCGCAAGCTACTGCAAGCTGTGGGAGCATCGGCTTCACCAGGCCGCGCCACCACCACCACCACCTCCGGCATTATTCCACTCGTCAGTGTTCTCCTCCTCGAAGGCGGGCGCATCGTCATTGTCCCCAGCGCCGGAGATCCAGGGTTCGGTTTCGGTTGAATCTTTATTGTCGCCATGGGCAGTGGGTTCCTCAAACGACTCTTCGGCTGGAGCCTTGGGGCAACGTCGGATGGTGTGGCCCACTGGTTGAAAGAAGAGTTTATATTAGTCATTAATGTCGGGATCATTAGAAGAAAGAGACTTACTCTCTCCACAGTTGCGGCATTGAACTCGTGAGTAATCGCGCTTCTTAGTACAGTCACGACTGAAGTGACCAACTGAGTCCTAGTGTTAGCTATCGTGCTATGCATTTTTGCGTGATAGCATACCCTCATCGCAGTTACGGCAAGTGACGGTAGAGACATCACGGGGTTTGTCGCAGTCGCGCGCAATATGGTCCTCGGATCTGTTGAATCCATATCAGGCCATATCAGCAGAAAAGCTATGAAGTGTATCACTCACCCGCAGTTGCGACAGGTTCTGGGCTCGGGTTTCTGAGGGCAGTCCTTTGCGAAGTGTCCGACTAAGCTTGTTAGAATGGTAAGGGATTGGAAGCTTGACTGGGTGAGTTACCCTCGTTGCAACGCTTGCACTCCACACCCTCCGCTGAGCGAGGGTTAGGACATTCAGCAGCTTTGTGCTCAGGAGAACTTGCAAATGTCAGTTATCTCAATTCTGGAATCTCAGGGCCGACAACATACCCGCAGTTACGACAGGCAAACTTGTCACGACGAGGCTCAGTGCAGTCGCGGGCGCGATGACCGACGGCACTGCAATTGACGCATTTCACTTCGACACGCTCAATCTCGGCTCGTTCCTGCGTGCAGGCGCGGGCAGTGTGACCCATTTCTTGAGCAGGTTAGTGGTTGTCTTATGACGGTGGAGTCAACTTACCACCACAATTTCCGCACTTGGGAACCTGACGATCGTAAGGCAAGCCGGCATCCTCGAGGCGCTCAAGATTGTCCTCGTCGCCAGATGGCCAACGCTCTCTAAGGTGTGCACGCTGTGGCTTGGAACTGAAGAAGTATCCAACCACGTATGTGCAGTCTAGCTTGCCTTGCAGATTGATGAAGCTTATACAACTGTTCGCTTCCCTTTCCTGTGCCGTCCAGTTAATACAGAATCGATAAAGGATTGAGTAGTCAAGGCCAGGGGCTGTACGAACCAGCGCGACAATATAGAACTTAAGGTTTTCCTCACGCATCCTCTTCTCAATGTCGACGAAAGTGGCTTCGGGAACTGCCTTCGAAAAGATCTTTATGCCCTAGTCTGGGTCAGTCTTATTCCATAACAAGCCGAATGCTCAAGAATGATAAACGGGTAAAGCCTCGGTGAATTGTGAGTCTTACAATGCGAAAATCCTCCAGGTCTTTCTCATCGCTGGCCTTCTGTAGAAGGTTCCAGGCGTCCTCGGGGAGCATGTCAGGGACACCATTCAAGTCAAACTTGCGATTCTCTTTACAATCAAGGGCACGATGACCTGTTCCAATGTATCAGACCAGTTTGTTGTTTGACATCAGGGATTTCTGCTTCGCATACCTTCCATCTTACAGTTTTTACAAACATCAGCAGGTCTTTCAGGACACTCGGCAGCAGGATGTCCTTCCTGATT
The DNA here is from genome assembly GCF_003184745.1 of Aspergillus uvarum CBS 121591. Taxonomy (NCBI): domain Eukaryota; kingdom Fungi; phylum Ascomycota; class Eurotiomycetes; order Eurotiales; family Aspergillaceae; genus Aspergillus; species Aspergillus uvarum. The sequence goes on along the minus strand of NW_020291400.1, from coordinate 28,285 downwards.
GCAGACACGACAGGTACCCTTGAAGACACGGGGCTTGGTACAGTCGGCCTTTGAGTGCCTATTCCGCGTCACGTCAGCCAACGAAAAACAGTGTATACTTCATTTTCTAGGCTTACCCTTCCTCGCCGCAGTTGAAGCAAGCACCCATAGACTTTTTGGGCTCAGGACACATGCGCGCGAAGTGGTCATCGGCCCCACAGCTGTGAGGTTCACGGTTAGGAGTCTGGTAGTCTTCTATAGTAGTGAGGTGAGCACTTACTTGCGGCATCTGTTATCGTCCTGTCCGTCGGCAGCAGACGCGCGGTCGTAGTCATTGCCACCATAAGGAGCAGAGTTGAAATCACCAGGCCTGGCATTTTCATCGTTGCCGTAACCTAGCACTACATTAGTGGGGTCTTGTAACTGGCTGTGTTATATATTTGGAGTTTGGAAACAACGCGGATCCCAGAATATATGGGTCAGAACTCTTTGGATTGGTAAGGTCACTAACCAGTGTCGCGACCGTCTTCGTTCCACTCCGCGCTATTCCAGTTTTCCATCTTTGCTATGCAGCGGAGCTGTTACTAGGGGAAAGAGAACTATAGAGCACACATAACATCAGTCACTCGGATATTCTCAAGGAAGGACTAAGCCTGTCGAAGGGGGGTACGCGTAGAATAAGCCTCCATTTGCCTGAAGTGAGACTGGAGACCTGCGTATGAGACCTCGCGTCTTCTGATGTGATCTGGTGTAGCTTTATTGCAAGAAAAGCATCTTGTAATAAAGTGTTGTTTCGGATCCCTTGACATTTGTGTGTAGAAAGTGAACTAACCTGTGGTGCTGGAGTGAGAATCGTTGAGGATCGGAAAGTGGAAACCAGAGTAGAAAGAACCTCGATGACAAACAGTAAGAAGAAGTAAGATGACGAAAGAGGAGGGGAGGAAAGGTGTAGGAGAGAAGGGTGTTGAAAGAAAGAGAGAGAGGAAGAGAGGAAAGTGAAGAGAAGAAGTGAAGGTGAAGAGAGCAGTAGGTAACCAGTGACAACAGTGGGAACACAGACAAACGAGCCAAATACTCCCTACAGTTGCCATCCACCTCCCTCTCTCTTATTCTCTAGTTTGACTACCTGTTCAAGTACTTGTAAATTCAATCCTAAAATGATTACACAAGAGCTCTTAAGGTCATTCATATGATCTCTCGTAGTAGACATTCTTCAACTGACTTCGTTCTTTATCCACATTTCACGACCCCGAACATCATAAGAAAAATCAAGTCATAGAACTAAAGAATAAAGACCAGACCTGTATCCAGGGACTTCGACGAAGCAAAAGCAAAATGAAAAACGCAAAAGGTAGATTAAGGTCGGCGAAGTCAGAGATATCGAGGAAATCCCAATGATACCAACGCGATCATCGACAAAGGGGGGGGAGGGGGGGGAGGGGGGGAAGAAACAAAACCAAAGTTTTCAGAATCATCCTCAATGAGCCGCAGTATGCCTAAGAGCCTACTTTGAGGCAGGGCGAAAGCTCGTAAAGAGGTGGTTGAGCTGTTCTTCGAGCTCGGTACAACGCTTGCAACCTCCATTGTCCGTAGCCGTCTTCATTTTTTCCTTCTCGGTCTTGATCTGAAGCAACTCGGCCTTAAGGAGATCCATCGCATCTTGCAAGTCGGCTTTAGCCACCTCAAACTGGCATTTATCAGTCATGGTGCTCATTTTCAGACTTTTCAGCTCATCCTCGCTCTTCTGGAGCTTGCTCTCCGTCTGTATCAAGGTCCGCTGCAATGACTTGTACTCATTGATAATCTTCTCAAAGAACTGCATTCCTTCTGGTAGCTCGGTGATGTCGCAAGAGGGTTTATCGATCTTTGCCACGTCGACAGCTTTCGGAGCCTTTCGAATATCACTCCTTTCAGCAGCTTGGGCCTAATGAGAATTCGAAAATATGTTAGCGCCTAAAGTGTGACTAGATAGCAGATTCCCCATGCCTACCTTCACGAATGTGTCCTCTTCCACAAACAGCTGATTGGAGGGTTCGTCTTCTGAGTCATCACTGCTGTGCTGTCAGTACTGTTGCGTTAGACCCTTCAGAAGACGGTCTCTTACTCAAAGCCACAGACCGTCTTCATCTTTTTCGCTTCAGCAAAGCTCTCGGGTGTTCCTGAGCCAGTCACAGAGCGCTTTTTGCCCTTGCTGGCAGCCGAGCCTTGACTACCTTGAGCGAGCTAGAGATAAAGATATCATGTTAGAAGGGAATAACCCGAATAAGGTTGGAGGCTAATAGGTACCATCTTTTTGAGTTCCTTTTCGCCGCGGCAGTAGTTCTGACAATCTTAGTAGGAGACTCTGCAAGCATAAAATGACATGGAGTATGCTTACTGAATAAGCTCCTTGGAGTGCAGCAAGACTTCGGTCAGGAAAGTATTTCTAGCAAAGTCGAATACGTGTCAGTGACTGGAGCATAACTCGCGGATGAGAGAAAGATACCTGATGGAAGACCGCCCACGGTACCTCTTTCTCCTGCTTTCGGAGCTCTACGAGGCGGGTCCTCTCGGCTGTGGTCCAAGGGCGGGCCTGTGCTTTCTTGCGAGGCTCTGGCGATTGCATGGGGGAAATTGGCACGTTTGAAGGGTAAAGAGGGGTTGTGTGGAGCAGGATAGCTCGATTGAAACAGCTTGTAACTCGGTGGGAAGAGTGGATCAGAAAGGTATAAGTCCGCCCAGCTATGTGGCAGTTATCGGGAGTCCAATGGACTGCAGTGGAAAGCAGACGTGAAGCAGACGGTAGTAGAGAGGGGTGAGGTTGGGGCAAGAAGAGTTACACCAAAGGATATTAGGCCAGCTCGTAGCATCCAGTAGTTGACGGTCCACTTGTGCACTTGATGTGAGTGACAGCTTCAGTGCCAAGTCTTGGAACTAGCAGGCCAACAATTGGAGCAACTCATAGAAGTGTAAAGCACTTGTCTGGATCTTGCCAGAGCAACGAGTGAGAATTCCCAATTGTTGGAACGAAAGAAGAGAGGCAGGTAATATCTTGAGAAAGTAAGTTTGTGTATGTTCAACGGTCAGATGAGACTGCAGGTGTAGATATCTTCAACAGAAATCATCACAACGCAAAACGCCCCACGCCTCCACAATGAAGGTAAAAAATCTGCAGAGGGGTAGGCAGTAAAGAAAGCACACAACAAGACAGAGAATCAATTGGCCGACTGGCTGGCTATCAAAAGTAGACACTGCCTGGTTCTAAGCATGAGGTAGAAAAGTAGATGCTTGATGGTGCTCGTGATAATGAGAACCAGACAGGCAAGGCTAGTTCAAAAGCTATGCAAGTGGCCTTTAATGTAAGCTATCTAAAAGGTATTCTTCTGCTTGTCCTAGGGATCCTCGGCCTTTTGAAAGAATATGGAACATTGTCACATCACTTTCCGATTATGAGTTCATATAAGAGATTTCAAAACTACTCTTGATATTGAGATGGTTATGGTTGTCACTCAAGGTACAAATAAAGAAAGGCCCTGGTTGCACTTATACTGTATATATCTAACTTTCATAATTGAGAATTATGATAGTACCTGTTAACAAGGCTTAGGTACCACGTGCCTCCAACCACGTGCTTGCAGCGACAACGTGTTACACTAGATTTAATCAATTGCATCTTATCTTTATCTCACTTCGAAGACATCTTGTCCCCACAACATAAACAGCCGAGCTCAGATCTCACTCGAAACCGAGGTTCCTTGATGTGATCCCAGGGGGATTTTCACCCGGTGTTGAGGATCATATTGAGCTTTTGATACTCACTTCTTACATCAACTACATCTGAGAGGAGCAGTATGACTTGTGGTGGCACTGCTCACATCATTACTTCTTTGTGGTGATCGATAAGAGAAGGGTGTATGTGAGCTAGTGTTTCATAAACTCCTCAAATAGATCTTAGACAACACTCCAATAATTGTAGCCTTACGTCCGCGAGGGCGGTTTCCTGAATCTATCAAGTCATACACGGACTAAGGACCCGGCAGATGTCGGCCTAATTACATAGAGAGTAAGACTTCTTCAAAGAAACCCAGTGTGATTTGTCGACCTTACGAGCAACCTAAAACTCCGGGCAAGTCGATTTGTGGTGCCCTTTCTAGTGGATCAGTTCAGTCTCGAAAAGAAGCCACGCCATTTTCAGTAGGCCATCTGCTTCAGGTATAGATCAAGCCTTGAGTCCCAAGAACAGCCTGCGGTAATCTCTGGCGGTGACAAACACTGGCCACATATGCAAGCATCAGGCTAGATAACATTAGGATATGCTAGTCGTTGAAACGTCACGCAAAATATTACTTGTCGGGGTAAACGATATTTCAGCACATCTCCAGGTGTTTGCGCCGCTCTGCGATGAGTACAGTGCAATTGAAAACCTACATCCACTGGTTCCAAGATATTCTGGATTGATAACTGAGTCTCGCTACATGTTGGTTGGCGGGTCCTGAATCGCGCATACATTCAGGCCAGTGATAAAGGGATACAAACAGACAGACGAAGATCATACACAGTACGAAACACGCCGATTTTACTTGAAGAGCCTGCCCAGCAGTCCTCCCGCAAGGTTACTCATAATGCCCCCGGAAAGCGCGCTGTTGGCGACGCTGAAGCGATCGCACCGGGAGAAAGCGAGCGTGTTGGTGATGGTCAGTACTAGAGCGATAGCTGCAACAGGTTAGTCGCCAGATCGTAGAAGCTGGGAACAAGGGGCCGCAACACGTACCAACCAAACTCAGCCAGATCACACTGCTCAACTTGATGATGGCCAGAATAGCCAAGCCAACCCAGAGCGTAGGTGCAAGATACAGACTAAGCCAGAAGAACCGCTTGTCCGTGGCGGCAATTGTACGGGTGGTAGGATCCGAGGACTCGAAGACCCAGTGTGAATCGCCGCTCGCGGTGTTGACTTCGTTCCACCAGCGCAGTCCGACTAGTCGACGTCCAGCAATATTCTTGAGGTAGTAGAAGTCCGCAGAGAGGAGCAGCAGCGTTAAGATGAAAACTAGGACACTATTCGATTGAGATCAGTCAGATAAGCTCGGACAATTGGTCGCATGGCCCATGAGGAGATATCTCCAACACCCGTGGAATCATCTTGGGTTAAATAATGATAAGACAGAGCCAGGGTTCTCCATTACGTACAAATTCTTGATAAACAGAACACCGAAAAGATACATCAACAGGGCACTAATGCGGAAGCCCAGGAAGAACAGTAGGGTGATCGGGTGGGCGCTGAGGCGCCAGTTCAAATCTCCCTGTTGCGGTGTGAGGGGTTGTTGTTCCATGTTGATTGAGGTGCAGACTCCAGAGTCAAGCAGCTCTTTGGGGGTTTTCAAACGAAAGGATAAGGAGGGTGGGACAACAGTCAAGCTGTTTGACACGCAACGAGAAGCAGGAATGTGCTCAATGCGTTGATGCTGCGTGTCTCCATGTCCCGGCGGTGGATACTGGCAGAATGCGGAGCCACCGCCGGCTATATGAACGGTTGTTATTCTTCCCTTAACAGATGCGATTCCTCTCGCTCGACTCTCAGCACATTACGATGGCAGAATGAAGCTAACTCAGCACTTCGCTGGATTCCCTATTATTGCTCCTGAATATGCAGACAGGAGGCAAGGAGGGAGGAGAGGATCTCTCCACGGCAGACCGTGCATGGGCGATCCACCCTAGTGGATGAGGTCATTGGCTCGATAGAGAGTTCCTGACGGCGGGAGAAGCCTTTATGCGCCGCGGCCAGCAACCCGAGGATGTCCATCGGTCCAGATTCTCCTCTTTCCTCCACCCTCTCTGTCTCTGTCGCACTCTCCACTTGCACCGGATGAATCTCAGCTGGTCAACTCACACGCCAGGATACTCAGAAGACACGAGCAAGCCCCGAATCCCGTCACAATGGCAGCCCGTAACACGCTCCGTCGAGCTCTTCTCTACAGTATGTCTCAAGACTATCGTACACTTATCGCGAATCCACCGGAGCTCTCCCCGCATTTTCCTACAGAGGCGTTGTCCACCCCCCAAGCCACCTACACCAGCATAACCCACACACAACGTCCAACGGAAGAGAAGCTAAGATGATGTAAATAGTCCCCGGCTCCTCCCAACGCTTCATCGACAAATCCCGCACCCTAGCCGCCGACTGCGTGGCCTACGACCTCGAAGACAGCGTGACTCCGCACAAGAAAGCGGAAGCCCGCTCCCTGGTGCGGAGGGCGCTGGACCAGCCCGCACCAGAGGGGATTCGCGAGCGAGCGGTCCGCATTAACTCCGTGGACAGTGGACTTGCCCTGAGCGATCTTACCGAAGTCGTCAGTTCTCCTCTCACCTGTTTATCATCCACATAATCCACCACAGCGCCAACTAACCCCATGCCACAGCTCCAATCCCCCAACCTCACCACGATCGTAATCCCCAAAGTCAATTCCCCCTCTGACCTAACCTTCGTCACCGACGTCATCACCCATACCCTCTCCCAGCAACAACAAACCCCCAACCGTCCGCCCATCTCTCTCCTCGCCCTCATCGAATCCGCCAAATCCCTCACCAACCTCACGCAGATCTGCGCCGCCACCCCCCTCCTTCAGGGTCTGATCTTCGCCGCCGAGGACTTCGCCTTGGACCTCAGTCTCACGCGCACCCCCGCGCTCACCGAGTTCCTGTTCGCGCGGTCGATGATCGCCACCGCGGCCCGCGCGGCGGAACTCCCCTCGACGATCGATCTGGTGTGCACCGCCTACCGATCGAGCCAGGGCGACGGTGCGTCACCCCCCGCGGTCTTGGAGGAGGAGTGTCGCGACGGGCGCCGGTTGGGCTTCAATGGGAAGCAGTGTATCCATCCGTCGCAGGTGGAGACCGCACAGCGGATCTTCGGGCCCGATCCCGCGGAGGTACAGTGGGCGGTGCGGGTGTGTATCGCCGATGACAAGGCGGCGCAGGCCGGGCGTGGTGCCTGGACGCTGGATGGAAAGATGATCGATGTGCCGGTGGCGGAGAAGGCGAGGGCTGTGGTCAAGAAGGCTGAGGCGTGTGGCTTCAATGTGCGAGAGTTGAGGGAGAAGTGGAAGGGTCAGGAGCCGGAGTAAATAGTTCAGCTTGTTACGAGAGAGTCAGTACGGCATCAACTAGCATCATTTCTCGATTACTTAGATGCATATATGCATACTAGAAAAAAGGTATATACATGTTATAGTGTTCTTCCATATTTAGCATAGCCTACCCCGGCCGGCGTAAGGTCGGAATTGTCTGCATGGTGAGAATAATAGATAAACGCACGCTATAGTAGGTAGCTGGCTGAACACTTTACACGAGGGGAGTGAGAAAGGGACGATTGAAGTTAGCTCATGCCCGTGACTTGCGCAACATGCTCGTGGCATCCGTCCTCGGGCAGGGCCTCGTTCGAGTTCGATCCCGCTTGCTGATAGTGGCTGTCGAGGCGTGCAGTGGCACAGCAACATCCCGCGATATTGTCTGAGCTATGAGCAAGAAGACTAGAGTAAAAATCGATAGAGAGGAGTAAGATATGATGAGAAGGTTGCGTGTGCCATTTCAAGAAAGGAGACATAGGGCTGGCAGAATATGTATGGGTTATGTTTTCGGTTCCAAATCTTCGCGTTTCAACAACTGAATCTTGCCCATCGTTAGCACAGGCGGGATGGCATCGACGTCAGACTTTGCCTCGGCACTCTCTTCAAAGCTCCTCGCCAAACTCTTGTCATAACTCGTTGGGTCAATGCCTAGAATACCCCCAACATATCCACCTCTTTCGCCTGGGACGCTGAACTCGCGGAAGAGGTACTTCCATTCGTTCAACCAGGCCTTGACAGCCTTGCCGATCTTGTCCTTGCCATTCTTGGAATGATGGCCGGTGCCAGTGATGGCATAGACCACTCTCCGGCCCTCACGAGCATGCTTCAGCAAAATCTTCTCTAGGTATTCAATAGCCTCTTCTGGATGCAGCCCATGCAGATCGATATACAACTCCTCTGATGAATCCTCTAGGCCAGCATGAGACAGATGTTTGTTCCGTTCTTCATATAATTGCCGGGCTGCCTCGCGATGGCACTTCCTCATTGCTTCGTTCTCAGCTTGGCCCCGCAGAGAAAGTGCCTTGGCTGCCCTGGCATCATTCCGGTTCCAGGCTTGGGCGGCACTTCAACGATGGATTAGCTTTGGTAAGCCAACTTCACAATTGCGGTAGACTTACCCTTGGAGGAACTTGTTTCTCACCGTACCATGGCCTATTGCCTTCGTCCGATACTTGATATACTGTTCGTTGGCACGGGCCCCTGTCTCGAGCCAAGGGATATTCTGTGGCGCTGGAATAGACTGGGCAGCGGCGCTGAACTCTCGGCCTCTGGCTGTGTCCTTGCCATTCTTGGACGTGGATTTTCCTTTTCCTGGGACTGGGGATGGTGACATGCGAACAACATCCGCTAGGGAAGCGGGAAGATTCTCCTTGCTTGGATTGTTCTCACGATTGTGCGCGCCTCGTTTTCCATGATGCTTCTTTCCACTGTTCCTCGCGCTCATAGCAGCCAGGGTAGGGAATGCGTCCGGATCATCGACCGACAGAGCAGCCGGATTTAAGTCCCTATGCTGATGTCGGCTCCCTGGTCGAGACTGGGGTCGAGAAAGGTTCGTCATGCTGCCGTTTCGTTTCCCCATAACATACTGCATAGCCTGCGGCGAATGCTTTCCACCAGACAGGCCCGATAGGTGGCCGGGATACTTTCCAAAGTATTGGCCACCCCACTGCTCTCCACCCCCAGACTGGAGAGGAGGGAAAGCATCTGAAACATTCTCTATATGGAATTGCGGGCCGCTCGGGATTGTCTGACTTCCGTCTGACAAGCTCATGTTTGCAACCAGGGCTGATGGATCATGAGAAAACGGGCAACCGTCACCGGCAAGGCAATTGCCCATCACCCAGTACCTATGTTTCGTCAGTCTGAGGAGGCTTTGGATCGCGCCTGCGATAGTTTCAACATACTTGCAAAGGTGATTGGTGAGGTCGTGGCTAAACCGACAGTCCGCACGAAGACATTGTCCGGTGGATAGCCAGTATTTGCAGACCACCGGACTGCGACTCTGCAGCGACGGACTGGCAGCTTTGGGCTGCTCCATGGACATCGATTTTCCCACCACAACATGGCTATCATCCGATTGATTCAACAAAGCTTCTCCGTCTGTGAATTGTGAAAGGGATGCGATTGTGGCGCCAAGATCGTAGCTATTCGCTTCCAGTGCTGCTTCAATCTCATCATTTGACCGTTTGTCTCCGAGAACAGTGCGCAGAATGTCATGCGGACTCATGTCGGGAACGAACTCTGGAGCTGTCGCACTCAATGCTGCTGTGAGACTCGGCGTCCCTAAGGATGATGCGACACTGTTGGCATCATCCGCGACCAACCAATCGACATTGCTATCGCTGCCAAAATCTCCGTAGAAGTCTGACACATGACTCTGGTCGGAAAACTCGTATGCATTCAAGTTCGGAGAGTGGGGTATAGGTTGAGCCAAAGCGAGCCGAGGTGACGGGCGCGGGGAGGTGAAGGGTGATACTGTTGAGGAAAGCGGGGGTCGCGGATACCCCCCTCGGGAGCTCTGAAGCCAGGAAGTACTTCCAGGACTGGTGCCTAGGTTGGAATGAGGCGATAAGGGCGTGGCTGAGCGGGCCATCTGCCAGGGAGCGGGGGACGAGCGACGGATGACTGTATGGCGAGGAGGAGGTGGAGAGGCGTTGGGCAAAGTGCGATTTCGATGGCGCCAAAGAACGTCCAGCACGGCATTTTCGAGAGCTGGGCCCGATAACGAGGTCTTTTCGCGAATAAAGTCTTCGACTTTCTCGGCCTGATCTTCCTCGTCAAGAGCTTCATCCTGGAGAATCTGCAAGCACTCCTCCAAAAGTTCTTCTGAAATCATGGTGAAAGAAGGTGTTGTGGCTGGCTAGTGCAGCTGGAAAGCAATGGAATCACGGTGGGAAGGAGAGATGTGGGGTAACCGTTGATTGCGAGGCTCGGGGAGTTGAACGGAGGGCATGGGATAGCTGGAAGGAAAGCTGCGCGTTTCACAGAACAGTATACATTATTGAGTTTAATCCCAGACGATTCCTTTGTTGGTTATATGAGTGACTATGAGACAGAAAGAGGTTAGCACATTAGATGGGGGGACAGGACAACAAGCTTGCGGTTCCACGGGTGATTACATTGCATCTGCGCTCACCATATGATCAACAACGACACGAAAGACGAAAACAATAAAGAGACATAAGGAATGAAAGAAAGAGAGGGTCGACCACGCGAAAGCTTGTTCGCGGGAGTATGAAAGGGTGGATGAGAAGAGGAGTCGGGAGAAGAGGGGAGGAGGTAATGAATAAAGAGAGGAGAATGAGAGGAGAGGAGAGGTATTGGGGGGAAGACTGACGGGATTGATTAGGAACGAGATGGGGAGTGATTAATCCCGCCAGTAGAGTACCCCCGTAGGTACTTGGAACCACTGAATAGCCCCTAAGGTACAACAGGTACCTACTATGTACCCCCTAGGAACCCGTGGCCACATCCCCCTTATTAGTGTATGGCTTCTTGTGATTGACTGTTAGTTAGATGATTTCCTCAATCACCAAGACCAGCTAGATCAGCCAGTTTGCTCTTTATTGTGGCAATGACAAACATTACATAGTACGTGCTATCCACTTGGATTGGTCTTTGGCTGTCAGGCTGTCATGTCAGGCTGTCAATATTTGCCCCCTCGGCCCCTTTTTCGCCCTCCTGGTCATCTTGCTGGTCTGATAGCTGAAGAAACCGACGGCTATCCGGGGAGGGGGGGTTTCTAGACTCATCACATAACTACAGACTGAGTAACTTACATACAGCAGCAGATCTGCCGACGTGTTCTGGGCAACACAACCTCTCCATCAATTCTATTGGCGTTGGTTACTCCTTTCGAAGAAGCTAGTGGAGTGTATATATTTGTTCCTGCCCTGGTGTACCTAATACTGAGTACATCAATCAAGGTAAAGGTGAAAATGTTATACTCGCAATGCCTGCCATTGAGAGGACAATAAGATGGTTGATTGTCTGGTATCCATCATACCAGTATTGTAGTATTGTAAAATTCCGGAACAGCCGCTCAGACCCCGTTCCTGCCTTAGTCAGAAGTTGATGATGTCGAACTCTCTCCAGGCAACCAGCTAAAAAGCACAAGAGAGCTTCAACCTCGGACCCTGCACCCTGCAATTGCCCTCAATAATTGATCATTCCGAAAGGGAGAAAAGCTTCTTCAAGAGGTAGGGACTTTGCACTATCTACTGGGCTGCACCTTCCTCTTTCTATATTTGCATTCTCTTTTGACCCCGTTGCTGCTTCTTAGTTCCGTCCGACTGCACTTGCACACCTCATCATCGCATCACCCGTGGACGAACCCTTTCGCTTATCCCCGCCCATGTCCGATTTCTAGTCGAGGGCTTGAGAACGCCCTCCTTTCGAGTAACAATTGGGAATTGAGGTACTGGGAATTCCATTGGGTACAACACGTGCTGCGACCGATCTCAACAAAAAAAAATTCCCTGAGACGATATCAATTTCCCTCGAATTGCGCCCGTTTCGTCATTCTTCCTTTTTAGGCTCCCGCTCCACTTTCGGCTGTCGATCCTGTGGCCTTCACTCGGGGTAGCTAATCGATCTCCATACTCCAACTCTCCCCGACTCGCTCACATTGCCCATATCCCAAAAATGCCTGCGGATTATACATCCACAGCGCGGGCTCTCTCTGTCTCCCCGACATCGCCAGAAGCTTTTTCTCCGTCGGACGAAGATATCTTCCCGCCATGGAGTCAACGAGCTTCCGCCCAGCGAAATTCACCAGACACCGCTGGCCAGAAACCCACAACCTTCCGTGAGCAGGCCATCGACCGAGCGACTCAAATGTCGCGGCGCATTAGAACAGCATGGCGGAAGATGACTTTCTGGCAAAGAGTCGGCGCTGTAGGTGCTTTTATCTTAGCTAACATGCTGGGACTGGCATTCCTGTTCTTTACCGGAAAGGTGTTCATTTGGATCCGGCCCGTGGCAGCACAGTGGGAGAAGTCCCGTTTGGCCTTCTTCATCCTTTGGCTATGTGTCTTTTTCGTTTCTTTTCCTCCATTGGTGGGATGGTCGACGTTCGGAACAGTCTCCGGCTATCTTTTTGGCGTATGGAAAGGGTGAGTCGGACATCATTCGTCTACGATGCTTCATGGGTCTGACATTTCCTCCAGATGGCTCCTCTACGCCTCTGCAACCGTGCTCGGCTCCACGGTCTCATTCATCGTGTCTCGCACGGTTCTGTCTAAATTTGTGCATCGATTGATTGAGCGCGATAAACGATTTGCAGCCCTCTCGTTGACCTTAAAGTACGATGGCCTAAAGCTGCTGTGCATGATCCGCCTATGCCCACTTCCCTACTCCGTATGTAATGGAGCCGTATCGACTTTTCCGACCGTTCATCCGTTGATGTATGGACTCGCCACGGCAATTGTCTCCCCGAAGCTACTAGTGCCCGCCTTTATCGGCAGCAGGCTTCGAATTCTTTCAGAAAACAATGAAAAGATGAGCGCTGGCTCGAAGGCGGTCAACATCTGCAGTATAATCTTCACAATTGCTATCGGAGTCTTCACCGGACTGTATATATACAAAAGGTACTGCATGCGATCAAACTTGCCGCCGCATCCCCGCTAATGAGATATGCCAGAACTCTGGCTCGAGCCAAGGAATTGGAGGCCAAAGAACGTGAGGACATTCGACGGACTTTGCAGGCGGACCATGCCGCTCATCGCTCACATCAGGCCTTTTCGGAGGACCCGGACGTTGATAGGGCCGCGCGAACTCTTGCCCGCGATGAAGAGGAACAGATCGGGTTCACGGACTTGGATGATGATCACGTGGAATTGGCCATCGATGACGAGAGCGGCAGCGAGACCTTGAGCGGCCACGGCAAGTCGTCGCGCTATCGGGACGAATTCACTGACAATGATTCGGATGCCTTCCGGGATGAAGACGGTGCGCACGAGGAGACATATACCTTGCATACCCATGTGCGCCGAGACTGAAGCTTCTAGGACCGTCGGATTCCGGCAAAGACCACACTACACATACATCGGACCCTTGTTCTTGATTAGAATTTTCTCCTACGAGTGATGCCTTGTATCCTATAAAGAGAAAGTGATGATTATGACGCTTCAAAAATCCTGTTTTCCTGGTTTGGAGACTGGTTCTACTGCGAAAAATGGGAAATTCTTCATCGAGGGCGACGCTCAGGCAGCACCCTGGTGGCTTTCTGCCTTTCTTGTAATTGATCTGTTGAGAAAAATCAAATTGGCAATGGCCTAATCACGGCAGTCGTAAGCACTCATGTAAACATATGGCCTGCGTAGGGGAAGATCGGGAGCGGACTGGCGGGGATCCGGGCGAACATGCCGCCGATCCAGAAATGCATCTCCATCTGTCGTTTATCGCCGCTTCCTCTTCATTTCCGCTCACCGCATACCCTCACTTTTCCCCCCTTGATTCGGTCCCCCCTCTCATAGGCGAGAGAGGCAGAAAAAGAGAGGATCTTGCTGTGGCTTAGAAGTGCGATCTCCTTAAGGTTGGTATACCACTGATTTTGCCTCTTCAATGCTTGCATCAGTGGGGGAACTGGGGCATCATGGGCTTGGCTGATAAGGGTCTTCCAATCGTATCCCCTCTTAGCCTGATATAAATGGTGTCGATCAAGGGTAAGTCAACTACTCTTCTATGTATAGATATCTCGGCCTCTGGCATCGTGTGTCAATTTCTGAGGTGACTCTCTAACTCGCCTTTGAAGGAAACCTTATACATCCTCAAGCCAAGCCGTGCGCTTCCCGAAGTCAGGGATTTCTCATAGTCAAACAACCTAGCATGGTTCGATAGGGAAACATACAGCTAGTATGAAAACCGCTGCCTCTCTGGGGCCTCAGGGCCCTAATGGGCACGTCTCCCATACCAGCCCGTTGAATCCATATTTGCCTACGAGCCTTGGAACTATGGCCAGTAGCGGGGGACAATTTTCAATGTTCTCGGCTCGGCATATCTTTCCTGAAAGCAGTCAGCCGGCGCGGCTTCCTGCAATGATCCAGCCTACCAGAGTGTATGCCACTGGGCTTGTAAATCCGAATGGTGCCATGGCCTCGACCGCGACACCAACCTTGAATGGCAGCGCAATGCAGCCTTCTGCTTTGGAAAGCACGAATCCTTCGCAGAGGTTGAACGGACAATTTGCGGTTGCTGCAACGACTCCCACTGCCAGCATTGCATCCACATTGCATGCATCCAATGGTACGACTGTACCGCGCGATTATCCTAATGGCTCGACAGGTGGCTCATACTCTTGCCTCTCATCCGGCTCTAGCCAATTAAGATCTGACTCCCCGTCCACAACACTGACCGGCGCTCTGTCCTCCGGTTCTGCTTCGATTTCAACCGAACCCAAGGACCGTCCGCACCGCATACCGATTCCCATAAAGTATCGCCCGCGATCGTCGATTCCGCCAAGGATGCCTGCAGCAGTATATGCTCAACAGTGCGTTGAAGCAGCGTATGCCTCTCGACTCAACCCCTACGCCCTGCACAAGAATGAGCAGGATGCGCTCCAGGACCATTTGTGTCATCTTCAAGTCACTATGTATCTGAACATCCGAAATGGGATTTTACGCTTGTGGACGCGAAACCCAATGGTGAGCGTTACCAAAGAGGAAGCACTAGGATGTACGAAAGACTATCGCTGGGTGAACCTTGCCTCATTCGCTTATGAATGGCTCATCAGGAATGGATATATCAATTTCGGGTGTGTGGAGATTCCCGCCGCCCTAGTAAGTCCCAGAAAGGGTCGTCGGAAGGATGGCCCGGTAATCGTGGTCATTGGCGCAGGTGTGGCAGGCTTGAGCTGTGCGCGACAATTGGAGGGACTGTTCCGCCATTACCATGATGCCGACTCGTCTCCACGGGTGGTGGTCCTGGAAGGCAGGCGAAGGATTGGCGGTCGTATTTACTCGCATCCGCTACGCAGCCTGCAGTCCTCGAAATTGGCTCCAGGTCTGGTGCCGAAAGCCGAGATGGGCGCGCAGATCATCGTGGGGTTTGAGCATGGCAATCCGTTGGATCAGATCGTTCGCGGCCAGCTAGCTCTCCCCTATCATCTGTTGCGTGATATTTCAACGATCTACGATGTTGATGGCTCTGCGGTAGACGAACCCCGAGACGCAACAGCCGAGATGCTTTATAACGATGTTCTGGATCGTTCGGGGTTCTATCGTCACAAATCCGTGATAGTCCCGACGGCGGAAGGCGAGCGAGACTTGATTGATAACGGTCGTGACATCGTGACTAACGATGGCCTGACTGTCCGACAATACGAAGAGGCCAGGGCTGCCGGTACGATTGGACTCCTGTTTCCTGCCAAAAAGGTCCGTAGAGGTGTGGGTCACAAGACAGCAGAAATCAAACCAGTCGGTGCTCCTTCAGCAAACGCGGACAGGAACGAAGAGAACCCAACCAAGCTCGCTTGTCAGACAATGGGCTGGAGTCTGAAACATGGAGTCTCAGACACTGAGAAAATTAATCTAGATCCCATAGCCAAGGCCTCTCGGAATCAAACTCTGGGGGCCGTCTTAGATGAGGGTGTCCGGCAATACCAGCACATGCTGCCGCTGACACCGAAGGACATGCGATTGATGAACTGGCATATGGCCAATCTAGAATACGCAAATGCAGCCAACGTCGGCAAGCTCAGTCTCTCAGGTTGGGACCAGGATATGGGCAATGAGTTCGAAGGGGAGCACTCGCAGGTCATCGGCGGATACCAGCAGCTTCCGTTTGGGCTGTGGTCATTGCCCACCAAGCTTGACGTACGTCCAAACAAAGTCGTTTGCAGGGTCTCTTATGATCAAACTGGCCGCGGCAAACAAAAAGCCCTTATCCAGTGTGAAGACGGTGAGAGCTTCATGGCGGACAAAGTCGTTTTCACAGGCTCCCTGGGCGTTCTCAAGCATCGAAGCATCCAATTCTCCCCTCCTCTTCCTGAATGGAAATTGGGAGCAATCGATCGGCTAGGTTTCGGGGTCATGAACAAGGTGATTCTTGTATTCGACCAACCCTTCTGGGACACGGAACGTGACATGTTTGGCCTGTTGCGCGAGCCCCAGAACCGCGACAGCATGAGACAAGAAGACTATTCCGCCAATCGAGGTCGGTTCTACCTCTTCTGGAATTGCATGCGAACGACCGGTCTGCCTGTGCTCATAGCCCTGATGGCCGGTGACGCCGCCCACCAAGCCGAATGCACGCCCGACGCCGAGATCATCGCCGAAGTGACTAGCCAGCTCCGCAACGTGTTCAAGCATGTTGCTGTCCCCGACCCTCTGGAGACGATCGTCACCCGCTGGGCCAGTGACAAGTTCACTCGCGGAAGCTATTCCTTCGTCGCCGCCCACTCCCTTCCCGGCGACTACGATCTCATGGCTCAGTCGATCGGCAACCTGCACTTTGCCGGCGAAGCCACCTGTGGCACTCACCCTGCCACCGTGCACGGCGCCTACCTGTCAGGCCTCCGCGCGGCCTCAGAAATCATCGACCACACCCTCGGACACATCGAAATCCCTACTCCTCTTGTGCCAGAAAAGGGTGCCAAGGTCGTCCCACCGGGTGACATCCTTCACGCTCCGTCAACAACAACACCCACAACCGCAACCACCGGCCAAAAGCGCAAACAACAGCATCATCCCTCATCCGCCGCCACCACCTCCTCCATCCACCCACTCCTCTCCAACCCACAACCCATCGACCCCAACGACCCGAACCCCTCCCCCGAGTCCCTCCGCCGCGCCGCCTACGACAAGGCAATGTGGGCGGCCATCACCGCGGAAATCGGTGCGCCCTTGCCTCGTCCCGCCCGCGCCGTCCTCAACCCATTCCTCCTCTACCAGAAGGACGTCTGGACCCGGTGCCGCGCCCAGTGCGACGAGGCCCGGCGCGCGGCCACCAACGACCCCACCGCCAAAGCGCCCCGCGACGAGATCCGCCAGGCGCTCGGCCAGATGTGGCGCCAGGCCGACCCGGCCGAGAAGCGGCCCTACCTCGAGCGGATCGAGGCCAACCGGCAGGCCAACGCGGCGGTCATGGAGCATTGGCGTCGGGAGGTCGCCGAGTGGGAGAAACGCGCCCTGCAGGTTCGGGAGCGGTGGTGTCGGGAGCATCCGTTCGACGGGTGGGTGGGGGAGCAAAAGTTGGATCTTCGTTTGGGGGATGCTGCTGCCGGTGGTATCTCGCATGGTACTGGTGGTGTCGGTGCTGGTGCTGGTGCGGCCAGTGGTGGTGTGCTTTCTGGGGTTATGCATAATGGCATCAGTAACAGCAGCACCAGCATAGTCAACAGCACTTCTGTATCGAGTGCCGGGAACGCTCCTACATCTATACAAGCTATGGTTCCCACTGCTCAGCAGCATCAGCCACAGCCACAGCAGCAAGTGAACGACTCGACTCATTCCTAAGCGACGAACAGCAATAGAATTCAGCATTATACTCTTATTGCAAGACAATTTCAAGAGGTTCATGACTTTCTATTCTAATTCTATCCTTGTTGTAATAATGTATTTCACAGTCAGAAGTTCCAGTCATCGTTCAAATTCATGGAATTTGAGAGAAAAAAATGCCCCCAACCGGTCCTCCTGCTGTGTGCGTGGGTGTGTATCACGTTGTATATCACAAACATGAGATCAGATCATGAGAAACAAAAAAATGAAAACGCTAAAGTCTAAGATATAAACCCGTAACAGAATTGGAACAAAGAGAAATCCCTGACGGAAAACGAGACGAAGCGATATCATCCTCTTTGTGTATGATGCACAAACAGGGTGATAAATGGGGAGTGGGTGTCTAATCTAGGAATGGAAACCTGATCTATGCGAGGGAAGGGCATTGGAAAATGGGTTGGGGTGGGGTTGTAGAGGGCGGTCGGTAGGAAAGGATTTGACGAAATCGCTTAGAGGAGAGGGTTGGACTTGTACTCGGCGGTAGCACCCTCGGAGTCCTTCTTGACCTCGCCGTTGACCTCTTGGGTGGGCTTGACAGTGGACTTCTCGACGCTGGTGACGGGCTCCTCGTCGTTGGACTCCTTCTCGGCGATGTACTTCTCGGCTTCGAGGGCAGCAATGCAGCCGGATCCTGGGAAGAGTAAAAGATCAGCAAGGGTTTGAAGTTTGTGTTAAGGAGGGAAAACATACCGGCACTGGTGATGGCCTGGCGGTAGCGCTTGTCCTGGACGTCACCGCAGGCGAAGACGCCCTCGACGCTGGTGTAGCTGGTACCGGGCTGGGTGACGATGTATCCATCCTCATCAAGGTTGATCTGGCCCTTGACCAGGGCGGTGGCGGGGTCGTGGCCGACAGCGTAGAAGAGGCCGTTGGCGTCGACGACCTCCTCCTCGCCGGAGACGACGTTCTTGACGCGCAGGTGGGTCATCAAGCCCATGGGCTTCTCCTCGCCGAGGACCTCGGTGGCGACGGTGTTGAAGCGGACGGTGACCTTGGGGTGGGCCAGGAGACGCTGGGCCATGGTTTTGCTGGCACGGAGCTTGTCCTTGCGGACGAGAACGGTCACGCTGCTGCCGTACTTGGCAAGGAACATGGCCTCCTCGGCGGCGGAATCACCACCACCGATGACGAAGAGGGGCTTGTTGCGGAAGATGGGGACGGCACCGTCGCAGACGGCGCAGGCCGAGATGCCGTTCTGCCAGTACTTCTCCTCGCCGGGGAGGTCGAGACGGCGGGCGTTGGCACCGGTGGCAATGATAACAGCATCGGCAGTGTGAGCGGGCTCGTTGTCGGGACCGTCGTTCCACTCAGTCCAGAGCTTGAAGGGGCGCTGGGAAAAGTCGACCTTGGAGATGGTCTCGGTGATCACTTCGGTGCCGAAGCGGATGGACTGCTTGCGCATGTTCTCCATGAGTTCACCGCCGCCGATTCCATCGGGGAAACCGGGGAAGTTCTCAATGTCGGTAGTGGTAGTGAGCTGACCGCCAGCGGCGGTGCCGTTGGCCAGCATACCCTCATAGAGGACGGGCTTGAGTTCGGCACGGGAGAGGTAGATGGCAGCGGTGTGCGCCGCGGGGCCGGAGCCGATAACTAACGGGCAAAATGGTTAAGACCCGCTTCAGGCAACCCAATTGAGACGAGAATACTTACTGACGACGTTAGTGTGAACCATTCTGGAGGATGAAGGAGGATTGGCGCGCAGTGGCGTCGAAAGGGGATTCGGGAAAGCGGAAGTAGCAGGTGAGGATTTTTGATGGAGCGAAGAAGTGGCCGCTGCAGTCAATCCGAGAGATGCACGCAGGGAGGAGAAGGGGAACCGACGAAAGGCGGAGGAGAACAGATTGGCGGTGTTATGGGGGAGAAAGGGAAAAGTTGAGGTGGTGGTGGTGGGGGGGGGGAAGCAGAATGAATTAATAGTGATGGGAGAAGTCGAACGGAGGGGCAGCGAATCCACCAGAAAGTCGGGCTGGCCGGGGCGAGATTAGCTAAGAAGGCAGAGAGGGCAGTCCACTTAGCAATAACACCACCCGATGAAATTATCACCTAGGATCCAGACTTGGAGAATTATGAATAAGGCGGTTAAAGTCTTTTTAGTCAGATAAACAAGCCAACAATGAATGAATAACGCAGCGAATGGGACTCTCACAAATCACCTGCGGCGAGGCCCTGGTCACGTGCACGGCTTACCAAGCGGCGGCCGGCCGAGACCGCCATTGATTATCGATCAGATTATCTCATTATCTACAGTACATAGTAAGTCAAGAGATCGTTCATTCATCAATCATATCATCAAGTACATTATTACATGTCACTCTCGTCAATCATCACCCTCATCACCCCTCCCCCCTCACTTTGATCGTCCGAACCACTTTTTTCGCTTCGAAGGAGTGGTCTCCTCCTTCTCGCCCTCCTCCTCCCCATCCATATCGTCCACACTCGCACCCACTAACCCGGCAGGGGCCATCCTACTACTACCCTCGCCCACTCCCCCACCATATACCTCTCGAGGATTCTCATAGCCACCCTCGTCCTCATCATTTTCCTCGTCGCTCATCCCGTCCTCATCGTCATCCTCAACCTCCGTGTCCTCCGCTGGCAACCTCTCTCTCTTGGCGCCCCGGACTCCCAACCATTTCTTCCACCCTTTGGCGACCGGGGCGGCTGGTAGGTCAAAGTCCATCCCTTCGTATCGGAGCGCGGGAATCAGCAGCTTGTATGGCGTCGTGATACCGGCTGGATCCTTGGGGTTGAGCTCGAGATTGAGCGTAATAGCTAGGCCTTCCTCCATATTGCTCGATGCGTCTAGCCCTCCGCCCGCACGACTGCCCATCCTTTGGCTAGCATTCGTGGGGCGGCGTTGTAAGAACCCAGGCTGAAAGGCATCCCTTGTTTCAGCAGCCGAATTGAAGGGTCCATCCATGCTCATCCGTCGTCCGATTGGGGCCTCGCCCAGATTAAATTCCTTCGTAGGCGGCGGGCCACGGCCAGAAAGCCGGCGGAATAGGCCTCCGCTGGGAGGCTTATCCCCACGGGTCAGTGATAGCGTTCTTTTCAATTTACGCGGGCGAGCCTCCTCCGCGCCGGGCCTCAAAGCAAATCGTGGTGTGCCTGGGGGCGTAGAACCTAGGAGTACGTTAGCAAAACGTTCCGTATAACTCGCACGAGCTGCTTGTGGGCGGACCGACCTGGTTGGTATTGGCGGATGGAACACCAATTGCGTCGAGGTAGCAGTCTCTTATTGTTGCGAGGCTTGTTGTTCACATCGTGAGTGAAAAGAGGGACCATGTCTTCGTCGGTATTGGTATCCATGTGATGCACCCGGTTGCGCTTGTTCAGCATGTCGGAAATCATCTCCGTCTCAGGCAGGTCCGCAATAGCGGAGGAGATGACATTGGCCATGTAGCGGTAGTCTTTGTCTCTGGGGAGGTTCAATTTCGGATTTGAATAGAATTGACCGACGGCGGCCAGATGGACATCGCCGCTAGGAGGGAAACCAGTCAGCTGCGGTTTATAGTATACGGGACTCGGGTTTACCTTAGAATAGTGACTCTAACTGATTTTTCAGCGGCCAAGTCCTGCAGGTCCTCGATCAGATACGTTCGCTCTGACTTGTGGTGCTTGGCTGTCCAGTGGTCATCAAAGATCTCTACTTTGCCGCCATTCTTGTTCACCAAGCCGCCGAAAAGTCCGGCTTTACCCAGAGACTTGCGGCTATTGAGAATGTTCTTGACCATTGCCTTCGAAACTGTTAGGAAGACTGTGCGCTGGGAGTTTTGGATCTATCACATACCACTCTTGGGTATGCTATTGGGATACCCAGGGAGACGATCAGGTGCTTGGTCTCACCCCTCGTTATCTCGCGATGACATCGGTCCCAGATCAGATCACACGTCTGTTCACTGAGAATTTCATCCGTCTGTAGCACCATACGGGTCAGTAGGCGCGACCTGAATTCTGGTATTCCATCGACTTACCATCCGCTCCGTACGACAATCTAATCCAAGGAAAGACACTCCGTCACCCAAAGACATGAATAGATGCCGACTCTTTTGGTTAATATATGGACCAGGTTGAGCTCCAAGAAGCCAGCTTGGCTCCTCAGCCTCAGTCTCTTCGGGAACACTGTGATGTTGGAACAAGAGATAGTACTTGAACGCGATGTTCCCGAGTCCCGAGATAACAGCACAGTTCATGAACTCCTCGGGGTAGGATCCAAAACCTTCGATGACTTCATGATCGTTCCACATGTTCACCATGGGAATCTGGGAGCCGGCCAGGGAAAAAAGCCCTTGCGAGAACCACGCGGAGTAGTTCCCAAGATAGAAATCCTCTAGCTCGGCTCGAAACTCGGCTGTAAATGAAGCGTCATACTTCTCGCCCAAGCTCTTGATTTTTACCCATTCCTGGAAATGGGCTGTCTCTGCTATGACCTTGTCATTAAAGATCTGGTCACCTCCACCAATCATGACGTGGAAGGGCTGGGTCTGGTGCTCAGTCAATATGTCACGCCACAAAGGATCAGGCCCGCACAATTTGTTGGGATTGACAGCTGCGCTAAAACCGTTGCCCGTATGGAACACGATGTTCATTGACTGTCCACGTGCGGGGACCCAGAAACCTATGGCAGGTCCCTGATTCAGTCTATAAGCAATCCGCTGTTGGGTGGGACCTAGCTCGACCTCGATGTTAAACCTCCAGAACGTCACATCTCGCCCTGGGTCCGCGTAGAGGCGGGCTCCAGTGACCTCGGTGTAGCTTCCAGCAACTTCCCCGTCCATGGGGTGAAGTCGATTGGCGGGAACAGGTTGCTTGACACCCTCACTGTTGTAGTCGACCATGCTTGGGGACATCTCAAATAGGCCATCGTCATTCTCGATTACTGAAAGGTCTGTCTCTTCCTCAATATGGTCCACTGGTTTGACATATATAGCCCGCCCGTCTCGCCCCAGCTTCATCAAGCCTGCCGTAGGGTCAACGTACTCAGGTGCAAGGCGAGCTTCTTCACCATCTACCTGAACTGGTGGAGGGGGGAGCAGATCCATTGGTTGTGGGAATAATCGTAGGGTCGGGGATGGCTCATAAGACGAGCGCGAATCTTGGGTCACAATGAGGATGCTACCTCTCCATGTCTCCTTGTTGAATGGCCCGTTGGGCCCGTCAATCCGGACTCGCCTTAATCCGCCGTACCGGAGTAGAGGCCCACACTTCAGGAATATCGGCGGCTGAAAGCGTTTGCTACCTAAACGATAATGCTTATCAGTACTTGAGAAGCTTTCCTTGGATCCCCACCGAAGAGCTTACCTGCTAATTTTTGAGTCGGTGTTCTTTGCGGAAAGTCGCTTGGAAGAGCCCTGCTGCGTCGACGATTATTACCCGTTGCGCCTTCCCACCAAGCCTTTCCTCGATCGGCATCAAGTCGCTGGAAATCAAAGTCGGAAGCTCCCAATCGAGCAACTTGTGCGGTCTTCCACTCCGATAGTGGAGGAGGTGTGGGTGGTGGCACATTGAATGAGACCTTGGGTTTTGACGGCGCACTCGTTTCCGTACCAAAAGTCTCTCGGCTCAAATCGGCGCCCATGTCAGCTCCCAAGGGAATAGACAGCTCCGGAGCAACTCCAGCAAGGTTTTTCGCAGTACTCTGTGGAAGCATTGTCTTCGGTTGCGGAGGACCTGCGTCTGAACCAGCTTGTGGCAATGGTCTGCCTTTTTGAGCCCCGTACTCATGCTGTGCTTGTGGCCCCGGCTTCGGCTTACTGGTTTCCATTTGACTGGGCACATTCTTTCTGCCATAGGGCGCCATCTTATCCTGTTTTGGGGGGTTTGAAATAAAGGCAGCGGAGGTATGAGCTCGCGGATCCTGGTGACTGCCTGTGTTCATCGCTCGTGGACCCATAGGTCCTGCAGGTCTGTGACTTACGGTAACCGTTCGTCTGGGGACGGTGCCTCTGTTCATTACCGCCGCGCTGGATTGTCTAGCGCTTGCAAAGGGGCCCTCATCAGCCGCGTATGCCGCTGGGTTCTGTAGAGAAGGGGCTCTGGTGCGAGATGGTCTGGGCCTCTCATATGGATTTTGTTCCAGGGGGCCATATTCTGCTCGAGGCTCGGAAGCAAGGCGTCGGTGTTCCGGTCGCTTCGCACCCGATGCAGCAGGCTGGTTCTGTCTGGTGGCCTGTCCACTCATGCCTCGTAGAACGTCCTCACGGTCTGGTACTCTTGGATCGACCCGCTTTGGGAGATGCGAGGATGCAGATGCTCGGCTGTCGGCCTCCCTTTGCATTCGTTCTTTGAGCTTCATTTCAGCCTCCAACACCCGTGCTCTTTTCTTCTCTTTTAATGATACCTCTAGCAGTTGAAGGGGCGAGCGATCCGAGGCCAAGGGCTGTTCATGGTCCGCTGTAGATCGCCGTGTATTCGACCGGCTCAGGGGAGATCCCTGGCTTTCGGAGGCTGCGGGCTTGGAACCATCACCTCCGTGTCGCTTGGTGCCGGTGGCCTGTGGCGGTTCGTTCTCCCCGGACCACAGAGATGGCTCTAACGTCGGTAGCCTGTCTGTCCGCCCCATGATCTCTTCTGGGTGCGTTTTACCTCGGCCTTTGGTGTGGGTGGAACCTGAGCGGGATGCACGATTGCCATGTGGCCTTTCGGGGATGTAAGGCACGAGAGGGATATTTTGATCCTTCACGCTCTTCGAATAGTTCTCCCCCTCGGGCTCGTGCTCGGCAGTGAACCATCCTTGGGACGGCTGTCGCCGATGCGATGTGACTGGGCGCGAGGTGTTGCTGAACACTTGATCAGAAGACATAGTGTCTCCGCGTTCCATCGCTTGGGTACTTTCTGTAGCCATGGTTGGGATGGATTCGTGGTCTGGAGGAGCGACTTGCACTGTAGCGCAAGCCCGGATCGACGACTCCAAAAGACTGGTCACAGCTGTAGTCAAGGAGAATCGAGTAATCTGACTCTGCGTCTATGAATAGTGTTTACCAAGCGATTTGAGCCTATACCTATGATCGCATAGTTGACAATGACAGCGAGCGACCTCCGGTATGGTCAATGTTACAACGCGGCGTCGGCGGGCAACGTGCCGATGCGGAGTATAATTACAAGCGGGCAAACAAGTATATGCTCGCCTCCCTTGAGTGCTGTGGTGCACAAGCCACGAGATGCGGGCTCTGGTATTGTTGACTGGTGGCTGGACAATGAACAAATGCAAGCTAAATATGCGGAGCATGCGATGAAAGGATTGTCAATACAGGTGAGTGTCAATGGATGTTGGCGCAAAGTCCAAGTAGAGGAGGAGGGGAGAATTGAAATGCGATGATGAACTGGGGGGCCGGCCGTGGGGAGGAAGAATAATATAAACGGGTGGCTGGCAAACCAGCCCGGCCCTGCCTCCCTGTTGCTCCTGCGTCAGGCGGGGCTTCACCACGAGCACCGCCGAGTACGTATAAATATCAGGCTTCAATTTTTTATTTTCTTTTCTTTTTTTCTGTTGTCGCGATCTTGTACTCTTTTTACAGCCTTCTCGGATAAAGTCTCGATGACTATATATGCCCTGGCTTATGTGATTGGCACCCTCGATCCTCACCAAATCATCGAGTCAAACGTTGCACTTCTCACCGATTGCGTCGATCAATTTCCACCTCGCTGTTGGCAGCGCAGTTGTCAATTCAGCCCAATGCCTAGAGACAGCTACCCCAAAAAATGAGTTGACCTCCTGCGTGGTCCCGTCCTTTTTCCGATGCTCGATCTTCGGGGTTTAGTATGAAATCATACCTCCTGTGGGAGCGCACGGCCGTAGCTTCGATGTCGGCGGTGAAAAGAGACCTGCGAAGTGACCTATCGTTAGTGTTGGGCTAGGATGATGCAGCTGCTGGCTACCACTTTTCTGGGCCATCGCTTAGCATGAAACACTCTATCTTGACGACCAATGCTGGCACATTGGGCCCCAATCGACATGAATCGATCTGTCGGGTGTCTCGGGGTGATTCGGGCCAATGGATAAAGCGAGGTACCTGGTAGATGTACTTTAAACTTGATGTAGCTACGGTACGGTGTCGTACGTGGATACGCGGGTGTCCGCTTGGGGTATATAAGCATCTGCGTGACTTGGTGCACTGTCAGTTGTGAATTTCGGCTGCGGCGAGGTGACTGAGAGGCGCTCTCACCTCCCGAATGGCTATGAGTACTGCATGATGGTTCTCGCCTTAAGGTCGGTTTAGAGTACACGAGGATGCGCGATGCTTGGCTGGGACGGGCTGTTGCGGAAGAAACTAAAGACAGTGGGGGAAAAAAGAAATCGACACCTGTGAGATTCGAACTCACGCGGGCGAACCCACTGGCTTAGCAGGCCAGCACCTTAACCACTCGGTCAAAGTGTCCAATTCTTGATTACGTCAGTGGTCTTTTGCTCCATGCTATATGTGTAACTTATTTCGCCGCTTGGTAGCTTTGTGATGATACACAACCTGGAAAAGGTATATCACCAAGTAGGTTCTCACTGCGCCCCATATTTGCTGTCTTACTGGTCTATATGAGAGCCATATTTTTCCTCCTTTATACTTTTATATCATGTTTTTCTCCATCTATTTTGATCGTTCCGGAACTGTGTATTTAGGTGCTATATTGTCATGGGTGCGGGAATATACCTTACCCGCAGTGCACTGTATCCGCTGTCCATGGATGCGCGCAGTGTATAGGCAACCAACCAGCCCACTTCCAGCACCCTGGATCCCTAGGTGAAATGGGAGGACAAGGGTACTTGGTGGATCTTGAAGGATATCATGCCACATCCATGCCTGACGATGTACCGGGCCACCACGCGAAAGTGACTGCGGGTTGGAAACGGCGGCTCTTGCCCACGTTGGAATATATGGTAAGTACGGCGACGTCAATATGAACGATCGAGTAGCGGCACCACCCAAATAACATCAGAAGCAACACACACACACACACACACACACACACACACACATACACACATGCGTCGGTCGATCGAAGATAAGTGTACAACTGACCACTAAAATTGATTGTGCCTGTACCGTACCGGATGCCCTGGCCTCACCAAGCCGAAATCCGAAGCCGGAGATGACACCAACAACAAGTTCACTATTGGGAATAGCTCATAGATGTACGATGCACCACAATCCCAAGGAAGTAACCGAGAATTGATACACGTCAACGATGTCAGGAGATAGAGATAAACCTCATCACATGAGAAAATACCGACACAACTGGACTCTGTATAATGTGCAACACAGTGATGGCACAAGCGATACTAGCAACAACCACAGAGCCAGGATCAAGAGGAGTACCACCCCAACGGTAGACGCACAGCACGTGACTACCACAGTTCCAGAAGAGCATACTTCTAATATCGACATGAATGATCTCGCATGAAATACGTGTATGCTCTAGAACAAAGGATAACTGTGGCGATGCCGGCCCCCTCAGTGAGATATAAACCCGAGACGAGGACGAAGGCATGCAAAAATTAAATAAGCTACAACCGCAGAGTATGGAGACGCCATGCATACATACACTAGCACCGTACAAACCAAAGCTATATGGGACACGGAAGCCCACCATACGATATGAGTTTAAACAATGCTAGCGAACTTGTGCCAATGGCGGATAACGATCATCTGAGCATGTGCAGATCATTTACAAGTGCTATGTTGAATTGATAGGGTAAAATCACTTCAGCAATTAGACACTTTGACCGAGTGGTTAAGGTGCTGGCCTGCTAAGCCAGTGGGTTCGCCCGCGTGAGTTCGAATCTCACAGGTGTCGGATATCTCTTTTTGTCGAACTCACCAGTTATCCTCTCCAACATTCTTCATCACATCGCTCGAATACTCCTTGCGATACACGACGGCTGAAGACACGCGTCGAACCAGCTGGCCAGGCCCGAGCAGCGGTGCTGCCCTGACCCCACACCACGGCTCGGATGGGCCCGATCCAAGGAAAATGGGAGCACGGGAAGCCGAATACGGGTACTGCGAGCCTCCCGCCGTCTAGGCTGGCCGCTACGTGATGTAATGTTTCTCTCTCTCTCTCCTCGACCGACGAGTACAGTACACACTCGCTAAGGCGGAGCTGCACGATTCTCGCACCACAAAAACATAACAAACTTCCCTGAATGATCACAAGAATGACATTCATGTATCAGAAGCTCGCAGCCCATACCGTGCACCTTCCGTGGCTACACGGACTCAATGACCTTACTGACTAGGTCACCCAGCGTTTCAACACCCGACTCGAATCTCTCGTGCGTTGCACAGCATCGTCGAGCAACCAGTAGTACATTACTCTGGCGAATTGGACAGATATTACCTAGGAATGTCCATTCGACATTCAAATGAAATTGCACGCGCGTGACAGGTGCCGCAGGACAGATGTATGCGACTAACCCGCCAACCAGCTCCATTAAAGGCATACTCGAACCAACAGCCCCTTAAAAAAGGATGCCATTCTCCCAGGCATCAAACCAAGGCCATCTCACCGGTCTTAACACAGAGAAGGTTTCATGGCACTGAAGAGTGAAATAGCACGACGTGGCGCATTCCCGCAAGGATTAGGACGTCGCAGACTAGACAGCCCGCAAGCACAGACGGAGGGGTGGTGGTATGTGATATCCTCAAGATCATGGCCGACGAAGAATTATACAGCTGGTAGACACGAGTCCGTACTTCCCCTTCTCTCCCT
>NW_020291399.1:0-94686 GCF_003184745.1 Aspergillus uvarum CBS 121591 | reverse complement strand
ACCCCATATTCCCACTGTCCTGATCCGCAGGACGACCCGTCCCCGTCCCCGTCCCCGTCCCCGTCCCCGTCCCCGTCCCCGTCCCCGTCCCCGTCCCCGTCCCCGAAACCAAAGCCTCAACCACCAACCCCCAACTCCCGACCTCAAACACGACGGCCCCCACGAACGCCGTCCACCCACCGCCGACGCCCTCCTCCCCCGGAAATGCCGAGCCGGGATCCTGCAGCGGCAACCACACGAAGAACGCGTTGACGATCCAGATAGCGGAGCCGAGCGTGAAGGTGACGGCGACGAGGTACGAGAGGTCCCAGTAGGGGCACGTGGTGAGCATTGCTTTGAGGGTGCGGAGGATGATGCGCGGGTGCGTGGTGGGGTTTGCTGGTGTTAGCCCGGGAAGGTGGTGTCGGGGCTTGGGGCTATGGCTCGGGGTAGGGGCACTGGTGGTGATGCGGAGGGCGTGGCGGCCTTTGCGCGTGTCGCGGGCGCGCCAGAGGCGGTGGATTTGGGGGTGGGTTGGGCTGGTTGCGGATGAAGATGAGGATGAAGATGAAGATGAAGAGGTGGTGGCTCGGTACGCGGCGTGCGTCGGGTTGAGGAAGGGGATTGCGCCGGTGACGTGGGTGAGTTGGAGGTGGAGATGATGTTCATGTTCATGTTCATGTTCATGGTGATCGCCGTGGCCATTGGCGTGGTGGTGATGGAGGATTAAATGCTCCTGCCCAAAGACATCCCGACGGTGCATCTTGAAGTCTTTCGAAGCAAGCACCCCATTCAAAGTACAAAAGAAAGCAGGAAGACAAAAAAAAAAGAAAAACAGGGTTCCAGGTTGGTTGTCGTTAACAATCCGCACTACCAAGCATTAGCTCCCTCCTAGTAGTGAATTTCGTGCAATGGCCTGATTGGCTTCCGCCATGGTATTGATAACAGTCACAGAACATAAGAAATGGCATTATTCACAGTATTCAAAGTCTTAACTCCTACCCACACAGTCAGGGTCCGTTTACCCTCCAGATATGCATGTGTGTCAAGCGATCAACAATCCTCCCCCATCCCAAAGCATGTATAGATCCAGCCAGTAGTATAAATCCAATGCTCCCCTCTCCAGAATGCCGACGAGATTTCCACATCCACTTCAATCGCGGGTCGAATGACTCTCACTGATGCGATTGCAAGTCCTTCACCACATTGTACAGCTCATTAGCCAATTCCTCGCTTCCCGTCTACACACTCCATTAGCACGTGCCCTTAATCAATTCTTAGGAAGGATACCCACCCGCAATAGAAGCGGAACCGATCGGCCCTCCTCCAAACTGGCAAGATGGATCTGCTTCGACTTGGGCGCCTGGCCCTTAGCATCGCCGACCGTCATCCCCTTGAAGATGGGCGTGTTCAGCATCACCCGCAACACGCCGTCGGCACGCATGATCATCCGGGCCGCTTTCTTGTCTTCCACCCCGTCCGTCAGCCGTACGTTGACCTTGAATGTGCCGATGCCGCGCTCCTTCCACTCCTTATTGCTGAATTGGAACAGTTTCGCTTTGCACGAGAAGTACGTCTTCTCATTCTCCTCGCCGGTTTCGACTAGACAAACGTTAATTCCCGGACCTCCCACTCCATGGATTGAACTTACTGGGTCGCTCGAAGAACCGCTCGTCCGTCTTGTCCTGCTCGAACTCGCCCGGACCGGCATCGGCCTCCTCTGCTTCTCCCTCCTTCGCCTCCTCTTCTTCAGGCTGCCCAAACGCGCTAGGCTTCGAGCTGCCTAGCACACTGGGCACCGCCGGAGAAGCGAAACTCGTGAGCGCACTCTTAGCAGGTGCTGCCGATCCAAAGCCGCCACTGAATCCCGCGAATCCAGATCCCAGGGACGCGAAGCCGGACGCACCGGCTGCAGCTGCAAACCCAGTAGCAGCGGGCTTGCTGGAGTCTGAAGGCGTCGACGATTTGAAGATAGAGGAGGAAGTCGCACCACCCAAGGTGCCGAAAGGAGATTGTTCCGACTTGGCGAACGCCGCCATGCTAGACGCCGCAAAGGCCGAAGATGATTTGACTGCGCTAGGGTCTGAGGACTCTTGCTTGCTTGCACCCAAGACCCCGAAAGGTGACACGGCCGAAGTGTTGGCAAAACCACTAGGGATTGAGGCCTGCAGGCGGATTAGTGGATGTATAAAAGCAGCCTTTCATGAAACACGTACTTTCTCCCGCTCCTGCGAATCGTCCCGATGTCTTTTCTTCTCAGGTTCTCCCTCTGCAGCCGACTTCTCCGTCGCAACCTCCTTTTCAGTAGTAGTGGATTGATCGACGGGTTCCGTGGTTTCCGCCGGCTTGGCCTCGTCCTTATCTAGCTGGTCGCGACTCCGCTTCTTCTTCGGACTCAGAATCTTGCGTGAGAGGTCCTCCGTCGACTGCGACGGAGCGTCGACGGCGGCGACATTGCTCTCCTCATCCTCCTCTGTATTCGAGTCTCGCGATCTCTTCCGTCGATGACCCGAGTCCTCATCCATCTTCTCGGGTTGATCCTCATCGAAAGACCGTTTCCGGCCTCGGCTGCTAGCTCGACTGGTCTCCCCCTCCTGCGGGCCGGCGTCGTCGTCGGCCTTGGATACCGAGGTGATGGACGTCTCCTTGAGCTTGTTGCGAACGGGGCGCTCTCCGCCGTCGTTATCCGATGCTTGGGAGTCGTCCGCGACTGTGAAGAGGAGAATTAGTGGTCGTTTCGCGGATGGGTATTACCACTATGACCAGCTATAACCTACCCTGAGCGGTTATCGAGGCCGGGGGAGCTTCCTCTACTACGCCGCCAAAAAAGAAAAACCTCTTGTCAGTATGAACACACATTACGGAAACCAAGGTCGAATATGCTTGGGGTTTTTACCTTGTGTCCCACCAGCATGCTGCTGCTCCGGCGCCATCTTCGATCGAGGTAGAAACTTTGGAAAAGAATTGTTGCAAGCGCGCGGGGGGGAGTTGACACAGCCTCAGCGTGTGTGTGTGAATAGGACGATTGGCGGGAGGTGACGTGGTGGACAGAAACCGGACCGTAAACAAACGCAGATTCTGTACTGTCTTGATACAAGACAAAATCGACGTTAGCTTCCAGCAAAGCGAAAAAAAAAATGAAAAAAACAAACTGAAGCACGCCGAGGCCAGCCAGCCAGACCAAAATTCGATCGGCTAGGAGAAGGGCCGAGGCTTATCTGGTGTCTGTTTGCGGGAAAGAGACTGGCGCTCCTCTGCCCGCAGCATTTCTGGGTTGCGGGTGTAGGTAGAAGGAATGGAGGGGAAACTCCTGATGTGATCGTCGCTCGCCATAAGCGGGGGGAGGGGGTGCAAGCCATAAACGACTTACCTAAAGATCGAAAACTCGTAGACAGGGTGTCCAGGGGATTTTCTAGATTTGCGCGGAGGCTATTGAGGGTGGGTTCGACGTCAGAGCCGGCTCACGATCGCCCGAAAGCTGCTCGTTCCGTAGATAGATAGAGAGAGGTTGAAGAGAGACGGGGCTGAGGAGCTACCGGCAATGATGGTAGCTGAGCTCAGTTGAGACTGAAACGAACACCCGAGGGTGGAGTGTATGGAAAGAAAGAGAAAAAGAGAGAGACAGCCAGCGGTGTTGAGGGCGATCAAGCAAGCAAGCGAGGTGCGAGCGGGTGAGTTGTTTGGAGGCAGAGTAGGACGACAGGTTGGAAGATGAGATGGCCCGGGCTGTTGTTGTGTTGGCGCCCTCCCCGGTCTCGTCCCGGCCTCGTCTGCTCCCTCCGTCCAGCTCCCTCCCGTCACCGCTCGCTTCCCCTCCGCCGAAGAGTTACACTACTACTATCATGACTCTTATGATCAATTCCCCTTTCGCAAAAAGACGGATTGGCTGCAAACAATTTTCAGATAGAAAACGCTACTATGGAACAACACAAACGGTCCGTTCAATGGTCGGCCTCAACTGGAAACGATTAACCCCCGACATCCACACCTCCCTCTTCCTCTATGCCTTGCTATAGTTCCTCGCTCAGCACCACACTCCCACCACCTCACCCAGATTGAAGTCCGCATGCGCCCTCTCAACTGATGAAGCATAGACATCCAATCGCCACATAGAACACAAACAATGGATAGACTGCAATGCCGACTCGGTTGCGCACCACTCCCGATCCGCCTAGGATACTCACGCCCGCCGCCAACGACCACGCCACCAGCACCAAGTAGACCGGTATGCGCGCAATAGTCGGCAGACCCAGCGCGCTGAGCAGAGAGGCGATGACCAACGGGAACAATGTGTATCCGATGATACAGACCGACTGGAAGAAGGAGCTAGATGCACGAATTCGCCCCATTAGCACATGATAACCACGAACCACGAACCAGAAGGAACAAAACCCACATATTCCCCCCCAGCAACTTGATCTGCAACGTCACCACCGCCTCACCAATCCACACAATCGAGAACACCCCCGAGAACACCAAAGACGATTGTTCTCCCTTAGCGCGCATCGACAGAAACATACTCAGCAGCAGGCAGAAAATCAACGGACCCCTAGCACAACATCAGAGTAAGCAAAATCCGTATCGTAGTTAGAACCCCCCCCAAACTTCCCCGTAGCGCAATGGAGATAACCACAAGAAAAAACATACCAAAGATCCCAATCCCGCAACCCCTCACTCATGCCCCCCTGCAGCACAACATCAGCATCCGGCCATCTACCCACCAGATTGCGAACGCCGCCGCCGAATCCACTGGCTTCACCCCGTTCCGCCGCCGCCAACCCGCCGCCACCCCGCTGCAACATGCCGCCGATCAAGTACTTGGGCCACAGCACCTGCCGCATCTTCTCCCACACGGCCCGCAGGTCCCGCGAGAGTGTCTCCCACACGGTCTCGTCAATGGTACTCTGGGTCGCGCGACGGTCCTCGCCGGGGATCGACGAGGTGAGGTAGTTCCCCGCGAAGTTGCTGCCGCTGCCGCCTCCGCGTGAGCTGCTGGATGCTTCGCCTTGGATGTTGCCGCGGAGAGGGGTCCGGTCTGTAGTGTCATGGAGGGGATCATCGGCTTCGATTGCTAGAGATTAAGAAAATGCGCGATGCGCGGGAAAACCGCGCGCGCGCTAAGAGTTAGCTGTTGAATGCCCTTGGTAGCGTAGCTACTACAATCCCGGACCACCGTGTAAGGGAGACGGGGAAAGCAAAACTCACCCTCGTCAGACTCGATCATGTCATCGTCCAGAATGGATTCATCGTCGTGGAGATCCCCGTGGGAGTAGAGGGGTTGTGCGCTGGTCATGGCAGGCAAAGTAGGGGGTGGTGGTATATCGTAAGCTACAAACAACGGGGGCTCGTTATGCTGTCCTGGGTCCGAGAGGAGCTCAGGAACCGAATCCGAGGACAATAGAGAGAAAAGAGTAGGATTCACAGCAATCACTGCACGTTCGCAAAGTTACCGGAGTATCACCTGGACAGTCCGGCTGTACCCAGAGAGACAAGAGAAGGCGAGCAGGACAGAGTATCCTCGGATTGAGTGAATGGGAATGGAATTGTTGCTCTTCGGGCCGGTTGTTGTGACGGAGGAGAGGCTAGAGTGGCATCCATGACATTACGTACGCACACCACGGGCTGAAAGCGGCAGGCGGAAGCCCTCCCGGTGGGCTCGCTATCTATCAATCTATCGATTATCTACCCCGTATCAATCGATTCAATGCAATGTTTCAAGGCAATAGTTCTCCGATGGACAAGACTGATCGTTGTGGTGTGCAAGAATAGACTCTAGTACTCCTATGAGCACCGACGAACTGCCTCCTGTATGGCACCGATGATCTATACAGAAGAGAAGATAGCATGCAATTGTTGTACAAACAAACCAAGACCTATATACCAACGCCCTGAAAATGCTATAGATGACACAAGTACATGTCGGGAGAGGTGATGATGGTTCTATACAGTGCCGAGACTATTCCTCCTTCGTATCGGCTACCTCGGCCTTTTTCTCCACTTCCTCCTGCTGCTCCTCCTGCTTCTTCTGCTTCTTCTCCTGCTGCTTCTTCTCCTGCTTTTGCTCCTGCTTCTTCGCCTGCTGTTGTCCCTGATGCTTCTCCAGCTGCTGGTCAAACGCCTCGGTCTGGCTGGCAGTCGCATCCACGCGAATATCACGAATATGCTTGTTGATACGGGCATGGGAGTATTTCTTGAGCATGGCTCGCTTCTCCTGCAGATCCGCCAGTAGTTCTTTACTCAAAAAGTTCTTGTTTCTGTGCCGTTGCACCAGCTCGTCGATCACTCTGCCGGTTTCGTTCATCGCCTGTGCGATTTTCGAGCCGTACAGCCCGAACGTCGAGTCGCGGTTGTGAGGCGGAGGGATGTCCACAGTGGCATATTCCTCCGTCTTCGGGAGGTACGGTAACGTGGCTTCCTCCAATTTCATGAGATGGGGGAAGAGTTTCTTGACGGCGTGCAGCTGTAACCCCACGTACAAGCTCCGGCCCTTGTCCTGGAAGTTGTTCGCTCGAGCCTTCCAGGCACCCTCCAAGCCAAGCAAAGACAGCAGCAGCTGAGGATTCTCCTTCAGGGACTGGACGAGATCGAGGTAGCCCACCAGAGCACGCGGCTCTGGAAGGACGAGCGCACGCCCCATGAGATCGAGCATCTCGTCGGCGAGTTGCAAGACGTTTCCGTTGCGGGTGTCGCGCCGGCAGACACTCATCGCAATGTGGAATGTTTTGGGGTCGGTGATCCCAGCGGGCACCATCTGGTCGCGGATCACCGCGATGGCTTCCCGGGTCGATCGGCTGTAGCGGAGAAGACGCAGGTATTGGTGAATCGCAGCCGCATCGGGCTTGATCAGATCCGCGTGGCCCTCGCGCGTGAGGTACTCCCAATACTGTTTGCCAGGTCGCATTCCTTGCACCATGGTCAAGCAGGCCTCCAGCAGCACGTCAATCTCTCGGTTACCGAGGGTAATCAGGGCTGGAGCTAAAGAGCCAGTGCCATCGTGTACAGGATCGAACAAGTGATCGAAATTCTCCTGCTCCTGCTCCTGCTCCTGCTCCTGCTCCTGCTCCTCCACGATTTCCGACTCCGATTCCTTGGTAGCCTCGGTTTCGATCGGCTCGTTGTTATAGTTCACAAAGGGCAAATAGTCGGCATTCGGCCCGTCACGACGCTTGCCGTGCCGTTTGTTTGCCCACTTATCTTCGTATTCCTTATCCGGCGAGGGCTTGTTGGCGAAAATGGGCAGACCCGCCGTCTGGTTGTACAAAGCCAGCACCTCCCAGCAATTATAGTCGCTGAACGCATTCAAGAGCAGCTCGGCCATCGAGTGGACCAGGTGGTTATCGAGCTGAAGCTGACCTTTCTTCCAGCGATAAACGACATCAGCCCACACCCGCTTACCCTCAGTGATGGCCGCCTTTCTCTTCTCGCAGTGTGGGCGGACGTGTTTGGAGGGAATATCCTGCGTGCTACGCTCCAGGCGACTCTGAATAGCGCGCAGAATGATCGTGTAGGTGTGAGCGTTGGGCGACCCGGGCCCTTCCTCGGGGAGATCTCCGGCAACCCGCCACAAGGTATCCATGTCTTCCTGGAGCCAGCAGACCTTCAGCATCGCATTGCTGTGGATGATATCCCGCTCCACGTCCGGGTTCTCCTCAATAGACCGATATACACGCATCGCGGCGTCCACATTCTTCGCTTTCTCCTGCGGATTATAGATACTGAACCCATTCATCATGATCGTATAGGTGTGGGAGTTCGGTCTGCGTCCACGTTTTTTCATCTGCGCAAAAATGTAGCAATCAGCGACAGCCCACCTTCAAACCAAGATCCGCAAGATTCGAACCGTCGCAAGATATCGTAGAATAGAGGGAAATAGAAAAGTACAACTTACATCCGTATAGAACTTATACGCCGCCATGGTCGCACCCTGTTTCATGCAATACTCAAAGATATGATTCCAGGCGACCATGCACTCCCGCCCTTCCTTCTGCGCC
Organism: Aspergillus uvarum CBS 121591; assembly: GCF_003184745.1. Classification (NCBI taxonomy): domain Eukaryota; kingdom Fungi; phylum Ascomycota; class Eurotiomycetes; order Eurotiales; family Aspergillaceae; genus Aspergillus; species Aspergillus uvarum. The sequence continues at coordinate 86,716 of NW_020291399.1, read as the reverse complement.
GCGCGCACCAGCGCCGCCGCCATGATGATCTCCCGCGCCTGCAGCAGGCGACCTACCCGCTCGGCCAGCCGCTTCGGGTCCGGCAGCCACTTCAACTCCATCTCGACCTGTTTCTTCGTATGTCTGTCGCCCAGCAGCGAGGCCTCCTGCATCCGGAGCCGGGGCGACGTACCGACCTCCGCGACCTTGAGCAGCAACTCCTGGAGCTCCTTGTTCTTCGCGGAGACAGCAGCGGGCTGGTTCGGCTTCCGTTGGAGCTCCAGGAAGCCATTCCAGTATTTCCGGACCACTGCATCGGAGGAGGCGGCCCGGCTCCAGCTCACGGTGGTCGATGTGTTGCTTTGCGGCGACTTCTGCTGTTGCGAGGTGGGAAGGAGGGCGCGCCGAAGGCATTCGGTGTTGCTGGTGCTCATGGTGGCTGCGGAGAGGGTGGTGTAGGCGTGGTTGCTGCCGACGATGGTGATGGTGGTGGCTTTGCTATTCCGGGCAGCAGCTCGAGCGCATTGCGCGCTGAGTGGAAGTCTCATCGCCATGCTTCGTCTAGTAGCAGAATTCGCTTGGAGAAAGCGCATCGGTGGGGTGTTTAAAGGTTGTGATTTTCAATCCACCGGCATTGAGGTAGGCTCGGGAGGGAGGGTTAATTGGGATTTTCGTCTGATCCTTGGAACGTTGAAATCAGACGTTATGGAGTAAAGTCGACTTCGGATTAGCCCAGCAGTGACAGTGGCAATTATCCCAGAAGACTCCGTGCCTAATGGGAGGCGGAGTGGTGGGGTGAAGGCCGGAGAAGCAGCGCGAAAAAAAAAATTGCGGAGATGAGGCGAAAGTTGGGAGATATCTATTGCTTTCTTTTTTTTTTTTCACCCGAACAACAAAAGAGACAAGAAAAGGGCGTTCGGTCTATTCAAGACAGACAACTCCTGAAGACAGTACAAACTTTTCGACCTCAAGCAATTTCATAAGTACAACAAGACAGAAAAGAAAGAGCGTTGAGTGCAGCAACAAGCTCCGGTATCTGGACCGCAAACTCCGCGGTGTTGAATCTCGGATTCATTTGAGCCCAGCTAGTCCAGAGGAGGTTAGACTGATAGTAACTCCCAAAGGGGTATGTTACTCCGCTGCCGAGAGGTCTGGCTTTTTATGCCTGAGGCAACAAAGCTAGTATGGAGCCATTTCCTACCTAGTCGTAGTCGCTAGACCGCGCCGCAGCGGGTGCCAGCAGCAGCCCGTTGCAGTACCACAGCGGGTTAGTCCTGATAGGAAAAATGCTCTAGCGTTACTGAATCTGCATTAGTCTCACTGTTTAGGAGGTTTCAGAAGGCTTTTTAGAGATAGCCTTTTCCTGTTAGGGTCAAAATTTAGTACCTATGCTACGTACTAACCTACTCCGTAAACCTCAGGCAGTAGTTTCCGCCCGATAGGCGCTGGGGCCCTCTGGCGCTTAGACATTTCCACCCCCCCTCCCGATTCCTTTTCCGCGCGCCGCTCCGGGGAGGGGAGGAGGGGGAGGCCGGAGGGAGGGAAGGGCCGTGTACTAAGTAGGTAAGAATCTAGTAACTTGGAACGGAGGGTTCAGGTACTCACTAGTACTGAGCGAGGGTGCACTAGTAAGGCTTAAGTTAAGTTCTTCCCACTGCCCATTTCCCATGCTCGGAGACTGCCGCTGACTAGTCGACCAAAAAAACACAACCCTTCGATTCGGATCTCGTCCAGGAACCCTTCCTTAGCTAATCTTCCAGGCTTACCCCCTCCCCCCCCCTCTCCCCCCAAGACTACGTATGTAACTAAATAAAAGGTTGTTTCAGCGCCCCTCTGGAACTAAACAACCCGGCCCGCATCAAGGCAAGACCGCGCCCAAATCCTTCACCCCCCATTCGCCTTTTTTCCAAATACCCCCAGTTTAACTTAAATTCCGAACCATGCGGACAGTAGATCCTATACTTTCTGATCGAACAAGTCAGCCTGGGACCTACAGTAGCTCACATCTCTCCTGATCCTGTACGACAGGACTAGTGACTCGCCCTACGGCACCAGACTGTAGTCACACGTTGCCTGCTTCATAGCGCCAACTTAGACCCCACTAATGCAGGAACTATCAAATACATGCAGAATTAATGATTCCTGATATCTCGCCTAGTCTTTCTTGGAGCATCGCTCGCTATCCCACGTATGTGACCAATATAACCAAAAGGTTGTAATGAAGCCGCCACTATCAATAGGCATATGGAGCAAGTAGGTGTCATTGATACCAGGTCCTACTGAATTCATCAGAATCAGTGGTTCAATGCATCAGTGGTTCATTGAGAAGATATGAAGCCAGATGTCGCAAACTCAATAACTGGCTGCAAGACTTCAACCATTAGGTCATGACCAACTGGGAAAAGGGTACGGATATGAATTTTGCACAGAATCGGGGACCAACACCCAGGGTAACATAAAGGCTGGTCGAAGCGAAATGGACACAGAAAATGCAGGATCAAAAAAGCTGAAGATTCGGGCATCACAGCAATAAGCCACATACAACATGAAAGGAGAAAGCCGTATAGAGACAATGAGGCGCATAATTCACAGGGGGGTAGAAATAAGAAGAAATATAGAGCTCAGATAGTGCAGAAAGCCCCGCCAGATATCCCAAGCCACATTCCCACAACCGGCATTCGCTCAGGGAACATGAGAGAACGAACCCCTCGTTTAGACAATCTCCTTTTTTGGTTTCTCATGCGATCTAAGTCAAAACAACATAACTGGAACAGAAACGTAAGTCGAAGGGCCACTCTTGTTTGACTGGAGCAATCAAGGCCTGGAAATGGTATCATGTGCGAAAGAACTTAAAGAAGGATTAGATCCGGGATGGCGATACGGGATTAGGAGATATTGAATTAGAATATGCAACCTGAGTCAAGTATGGGAAGTTGAAAATCTATTGCGGGTAGCTGGTCGATTGGGTTTCTGTGAAGCCATCATCGATCAGCTACAGACCTTGTAGAGCAAAAGACCCACAGACCTCCTCCTGCGGCGGTTTTTTTTTCCCTCGGAGAGTCAAGAGTCACCGAGTCATTCGGGTATGATGGTCGTAAATCTCTTTTTTGATCATGATGATGATGTTGTGTTTTTTTTTTCTGTTGCGGTCTCTCATGACTCCTCATGACCTCCGGTCCTGATAATGCAAAACATAACGATGGACATGACTACTTACGTGGCTGGTACACTTGGCCCGCTTGCCCATAGGGGGAGTGAGGGTAATTGGGAGGGTAGGCCATCTGCCCATTACCCTGGTAAACCATGCCACCAGCAGCCGCTCCGTACTGCCCGGGCACCTGGCCATCAGCAGGTTGGTATCCGATCGGAGGGAGTTGAGGTCGAACACCGCCGGGGTACGCTGGCGGTTGGCCACCTTGGGCGGGATCCGCAGGGTTGGGCGCATCCACTGGGTTGGACTGGGCAGCTTGGGCGGCGGCACGCTCGCGCTCCTCAGCGGCCTTGCGCTGAGCCTCTTCCTCCTTCTTCCGAGCTTTCCATTCCTTGCGAATTTCTTTAAATTCTGTTTGGAGGGTGTAAATGTCAGCAAAGCGTAGCCGAGCAATAAGACATGTGGATGAAGCCGGGTTTGGGGGGGGGGGGAAGCAAGTCTCAGCGGGAACCACCGCAAGGGGAAAGAAAGCATAGAAACATGCAGTGGGCAGAGAGGCTAAACACGCTTAACCTCCGCGCCGGCTTGTCACGCTACTGCGATCCGCGGCGCTAACGTAGTGTAACACGACTAGCGCGTGCCACCCGCACTAGCCCAATCGAGCTATTTGCGACCAACCAAAACAACGCCTCTGCGACTCTCCCCGAGACTGCGAAAGCGCGCAGAGAACAAAAAAGACACAAAGAGACACCAACTCACCCTCAGGTGTACGCTTCGCACCATGCGATTGCATCGTCACATGTGCATTCAAGTGATTGAGAGTACCGTAGGCCTTCTCACATCCGTTCCAACCGCACTTGTACATACGCTCAATCTCCTCATATCGCCGGCGAGGGCGCTTGTGTTGTTGCGCGCCGGGAATGGGAACGAATGAGTATACCTAGAAGAGAGAGAAAAGCAACCGAATGAGCTTCTGATCAAAAACGTCATGAAAACAGATGAAAAAGCGCGCCCGCTTCCCACACCCCCAAAGGCCGGATAGTTCTCTTTTTCGCCGCAAACCCTGATAACGCGGGAGGCATCCAAGACAACCGTTCCACGCAAAAGTGCGCAAGGCCTCAGGAAACAGACGCCAAAATCATCGAAAACATACCTGGCCAGGGCGCGGCCCTGCGGTCGCAGCAGGGGAGGCGGGACCAACCGTTGTGGCAGGAGCGTTATATGGCCCAGGGAGACCGTGTTGATTGTGTCCATAACCATGCGACCATTCCGGACGCGTATACATCTGAGGGGGGGGAGGGGGGTGACCCTGGTATTGAGCCATTTCATGGCCCTGCGGCTGATAAGGCGAGTAAGGAGGAGGATAGGTGGGGCTGGAGGCCGCGATTGAGGGATCTATAGGAACGTCTGCGTCAGACTTCACGTTCGTGTGATGATTGCGTGGGTCATGGTGTTGCCCATTATTGAGGGTGGTCATGGACGGACTTGTTGCTTGAGCCATACCTGCCGCACCACCGGCCTGGGTGTTGGGGGCGTGATGGTACTGAGGTGGGCGGGCGAGGTATTCGGGATAGGCAGGTGAGCGCGCGGCGGCGGGTTGGTTCAGACCGTAGTCCGACTGAGGTGTGTTGGATGAAGAGATGTTGGCGGCGGGGCGGACCTCGGGTTGAGGCGTGTACTGGGGAGTCGGGCGAACCTCCGGTTGGGGAGTGTATTGAGCAGCGGCAGCAGCAGAAGCCTGGTCTGCAGCGGGGGGTTCAGAATGATGAGTCGCGGCAGACAGTGGATATGGAAAGTGCGAACCTGACTGCGCGTACTCCGAAGCAGGTCTGTTGTCCATATAATACAAATTTGGTCGCAACTACCGGACCAAGATATCCCTGAACAATTCCTCCGAACTAAAAAAGAGAAGAAAAGCCTCGCGTGCCTGTAAAGACGCGTCGAGATGGACACAATGAGCTTTGTGGCTTGCAAACAAAACAGGATTGGACAGAAATCGAGAGGAGAGACAAGGGAAAGAAATGGTAAGAAAGAGAAAGATAGGCCGAGAGGTAATAAATTGAGGGACAGGGGAGGAGAGGAGAGAGAGAGGGTGTGTGCCAGACTGGTCCCGAGAGGATCTTGACGACCAGACCAGATCTTGCGCAATGACGGCTTCTCTTTCTCTTTCTGTTCCTGCTCTTTTTCGTCTTCGTCTTCGTCTTTTTTTTTTGTTTTTCTGGGGATTTCTTTCTCCCTTCCACTGAAGGTCGGCAATATGTTGGAACGTACTATTAAATGACTCTGGGAGGAGTTGACTGAATTGTAACAATTCAACCGGCTGTGTCGTGATCAAACGGGATCGAAACAATTGTAGAGAATCGGTTGGAAAAGGATCGACGCGTAATAATGGTCGCGTATAATTGCACACTCCCGAAAGGCTGAGATAAAAGGAGGAAATTTTGATACGGGCAGGGGGTGAGTTGTGATTCAAGGGAAGAGAGAAAAAGAAAAAAGGAAAATAATAATCGAGTTCGGATAAAGATAGAAAGGTGGAAAGGTAGGAGAGAGAGAGAAAAGTATTGTTGTCTTTAGTGAAGTTGACGGTACTGCTGGATCGTGATGCTTAATTGCCTTAGTCGCCGTGTTAGGGTGACGGAGAATGGCCTTGCAGGTGGCGGTAAGCACAACAGCACGAGGAACCGGCGGGAGGATTGAAAGGGACGGTCCTGTCTGCGCTCGGGCAAGCTTTGGGGAGAGGGCAATATAGAGGGTTTAGAAAACAGCCAGGTCAGGGCCAAAATAGTCTGTTCGGCCAGGACGAACGAGAATGGAGACACGATCAAATAAATTTCCACCAGCGCAAATGCGTGATAGCGCAAGAGCCGATGTCTCGATCTAGCTTGGTGGCAACGCCAGTCGCACAAGTCACCCTAAAATCAAGACGGATAGAGAAGAGGGGAGAAGGGGGGTGGGCTTGAGGAGGGGAAGGGGGGGCAGAGAGAAAGTAACTAAGTGGGAGGAGGGGTGTGGGAAATGGTTCGACTCGACCCGGAAAAGAGAAACCTGGGCAGAAGCGGCCTAAAAGGCTTCGGAGAGGACGAAGCAAGAGGTTATTCGGCAGGAGGAAAACCGCCTGAGAGCAAAACACCTCGTGGGATCCGAGGGTATGGTGGAGCGCGTGGGCCCGTAATCTTTTTACGCTCTTTAGTAATGAAACGGAGTTGGAGGCAAAGGTTTTTCAAAAGGGGAAAGGGGTGGGATTGGGGGAATTAGCCTGGAAAGAACAGACGTTGGGAAAAAACAAATAAAATATAAAATAAAATAAAAGATGAATAGGGAGAGAAACTTTAGAAAGGGAATCATAGTCGACGGGAGAGAGAGAGAGAGAGGAGGAGAGAAAGAGAGAGAGAGTAAACTAAGGTAATTACTAGTGGTAGCGGGTATGTAAGCGAAATACCACTAGTAAGGGTACCGGTACTTGTATGGTAATATCATCGTCACTCACATTGGAGGGGCCGCCCGGAGGATTAACTCTTATTTGTCCTTTGTCTTGCTCCAGGAGCGGAGTGCTGCCGCTTTGTGGTGACGGGTCCGTTGCCAGTAAAGTAGTCCGACCCACTCCTTTTCCTTTTCGTGGATTTTTATCAGGACCCCAAAAAGAGTCACTGGTGGTTAACCAAATTGCTTGTAATAATTTCTCTTTCAAATGGTTACTCTGTTGGATGGATATGGGTGCTGTTCGTTCATTTCTTTTTCATTTTTGTCTTTTTTTTTTTACCCCTCTCTCACTCTCTTTTGTATGGCCTACCGACTCCTCTCTTTGGCCCCCCCCCCTCTTCCCCTCAATTGCTCGTCGATGATATTCCGGAGGAGGATGGTGGTGGTGGTGGTGGTGGTAGGTAGATAGATAGGATAGCTGATGGTCACTCCTCGTAACCCCGGCTAAGCTTTCCTTGTCTGAATGTGCCTTCTGCTTCTTTACCTTTCCCTGCTCTTTTGTCCCTAACTTACCACTTCTCTGTCTGTCAATTTTCCCGTCCTTTCTCTCTTAAGCGGCAGCGGCAGACTCCGCCGAAACTTGTGGCGAAATCAAGGAACAGGAGAAGTCGACGACAATTTCTTTTTTGTCGGTTCTCATTTCTCGTTTTTCTTTTTTTTTTTCTTGTCGCATTCTTCTCTGGTCTGTGATCTCTTCCTCTGTTCTATCAACCTCACCGATAAGTCTGTTGTGGCGTGGAGCATTATCCAACGATACATAGATTGTAGATATGAGGTTCAAAATAAACTTAGGGTACGTAGTCTAGTCGAGGATTAATGTTAATAGGGGTTTTAGAGCTTGGATAGTCTACCCGCGATTCGGGACGGACGGTGCGCGTGTCGAGTCCTGGCCGCAGGGAGGCTGTCGTGAACCTAGCGTGCTCTGCGCCCGTGGATACTCACCCAAGATCGTTGGTCAACGTCCGGGCTGCGTGGGTAGGTAATCTATTTAGTGGACAGGCGAAGATGGAGCTAAGAATGGCGTGCCCGAGGAATGGCTTGAACGGTCTAGGTAAAAGCCTCGACGACTAGGGGAAGAGTGGGTGTAGTAGTGCAGCCCGGCGGAGGAGGGGGGACGAAGCGAGTACCGCGTGCAGGGTCCGTAGCAGAGAGGGAGAGGAGAGGCTCGACAATAATGTTACTGCATCTAACGAGCTTCAGCTAGAGACAAGAAAGATCCAGGCGATGGTAGAGGGGCAAGGCGACAAGATTGAGGGGCACGAGGTAACTAATCATCACGCAAAGATATTATTAAAATGAATTAAATCATCAAGAAAAAAAAAAAAAAAAGATTGCAATTGATCGTACGGAGTAAATAATGGTAGTGGTACTCTTAATGCTAACAATAATAGCACTTGATTGACAGTCCAGAAACGGTGCAAAGACGGCGGCGGGTGATGCCGGCGATGGCTCCTCGGACATAAGCAAAACTTGGGTTAGAGACCAGATATGGAGGGGGAGAAACGGGGAGGAAAAGTGGAAATGATACTTGACCCGTTACCAACACCCAACCCCCATCATTATTTTTATCATTGTCCAGATGATGAATGCAAAGGTTGTGCCGGTCAGCTGTCGCGGACTTGCGGTACGGCCGACTTCAGGGGGGGTCTGGTCTCCTCCAACCGAAGTATGGCCGTAGCAGTGCCAATGGGAAGCACGTCGTTTGGTGGGCCCCCGTTTTCTGATAGTAACCACCTCCTGTCGCTTGTCAATTGGACAATTCTCTGTCGTTGCTCTCGCAAAGGCCATTGTTATCTTTCTCTGTTCGTAGACCAACATCCACCGCGCTGAACTCATACATCGCTTGTGGCAGGCATAAATAGGGGGAAAGGGAAGCGGAATTAAGAGGATTACATCCCAATATGATGATATATGCCTTTGCCTCGGGTGCAGTGTAACTGGAACAGTCATCCATGAGTTATCTGCTTGCCCGCGCAAGTCAGGAACGCGTCAGTGGGGAACACGAGGCTACCGGCCCAACCGATGTTAGGAATAGTCTGCCCGTCGGACAAATTAGGCTCCTTACCAGCAGCCTACAATGGCACGGAGCGCACTAGTGGAATATCACGTATTCATCCTGCGCCAAACAAGCAAGATAGAGTCGGGCATGGATCAATCCAAGAGATTCGAGTCGATTGCGAGGATTGCAAGTTCTATGGGGGAGTGGGAAAGGGGAAATGTATGATCCAAGCGACCGGAAGGCAGCCGTGAGAGGGGGCAAGCCAGCAGGAAATTGGAATCGGTGTTCGGTTTTCTTGACGGCGGTTCGTACTTTTGTCTCCTTATCGCCTATTGGGATAATAGGGAGATCCTGTACCGGAGACGACGCACCCACTCCTTGGTATTTCGCTCAGTAGGTTTGCGCTGTGTGCTCGCAAGTCCTCGGGACATGTCGACGCGCGAAAAATGACAATGCTGCTGCTCGTAGTCCAAGCCATCTAATGGCTGTGCAGTTTGACGAATGATCAATGCTATAGCCCATGCGATCGCATCTTCAGTTCACATCTCAGCTTAGTAGAATGCTGTACAGTGCATACCCAGTTTCCTTGATTTGCTCTTGGGACACACAATGTCAGCGGCAGACATCTTACGGCAGGGAGGAGGCTGGGGAGGGGGACTAAGCTGGGAAACCCACAGTGGACTCTGGAGTCTGGAGGGTGTATCCTGGGCTTGGCTGTACCCATCACCATGAACTTTATCGGGATTTCTATTGGACTAGACTTGAAAGATTTTCATGTCGGTGCAGCGAAAAGACAGAGTGTGAGTGTGTGTGATAAGGTAGGGGACCAAATGGTTCAGCCCATCAGCAGATTACCGGGAGTACTCCGGAACAACCATCTCCCCAGCGAACGATTCTTGACGATTAGGCCTATTGTCAAGGTGGTTCAATTGGTTGATATCCAGAAGCAGATCGTTCCTCACTACAGCATCAAAAGCCCAGGACACATTGAGGGTGGGCTGAAAACCGATTATCTGATAGGAAGGAAGGCTAGGCGCAAGCTGAGAAGCAAAAGGGGACGCAGGAAATGCAAGGCTCCAATCTCGGAAAGCCTCTCCTCCTTAAACAAGAGGTGATTGGCATCTGGTCTGGGTCTTCTCATACATACCCCGCGCAAGCGGGACCTGCTAACTAATTGACTGCCGGTGAAAGTGATAATCGCGGTTCATCGGGAAAAGGAGACTACGTTCCAAACTTGAAGGTGTTTGTTGTTGCTTTTGATAATCTGTTCTACGTGCTGCAGTGGCCCTTTCATCCTCGACTCGCCTCTCATGGTCATCAACCAAGGCTTCTATCAATAAGAAACAACCAGACGCGCAGAAAGTTAGAAGAGCAATTGAACAAAGGCGGTCATAAAACAAGAAGAGTAGACCATAAGCCTCTAGGTCACAAGGCAACTAATTATCATGCAATATGATTTTGTTTGAAGTGGATCACAAGTAACAATATATACCCTGTAACTTATCAATTTCCAGTGCTCCGTAAGCAATGTAAACCCTCCTCCATCCGGAACATCAGCCATACGAGCAGTCAATGGATGTTGCATTATATCCAAAAGTGAGCGACAAGCACAGCTCTAATCGATACCATCCCTATCCTAACGACAGAGGGCTATCGAAGCTGCGCGAGACTTAACATCGGACGAAAAGAACCTACCTTGTTCAATGCTCTAGCTTGCTGGGCTCCTGAGTACCGTAGGCGCTTTTTCGAATGTCCATACATTTCTCATGCTGAGGGCGGAATCAAGCCTCCTATCCCCGGATATTACTCCGTATACATGGGGTAACTCGATTACATAGTAATGATACCACATATCTGGTAAGTACTGTACTTACGCGGTAAGTCTTGCTATGTAAGGCCTTAGTAAGTATCTTACTGTTTCGGATGCTGGCCGACTACCTTAAACTCAAGCGATGACTGCCCGTCGATCGGGACCTTTCCTAAGAGTGACTAGCCACCATGATTAGTACTGATACCTGACCCACAGGCGCCCTTGGGGTAACCCGCTGATAGCCAGACCAACAATTGAACAAGCAACCCTTCCTCATCGGGGGTGAAGCTGTGACCATAGACTAGCAGTAGTGTTCCCGCCCCTACAGTGATGAATGGGTTTGTGAGGCTTGGAGCAGAGTAATGTCGTCCAGCTCAACCTTTGGCTGCTTGGACACGATAACTCAGAATGTCGCTTGAAACCATCTTGACTGCCCTACTGTATAGGGCAATGGTCTGAACAATGCAGCCATCATGAGCAACGTGTGAGTGTATCGCTCTTCGTAATAAAATCTCTATAAAGTGTGACTCAAGGCCCACCCTGAAACACATTGCTTTCAGTGGTTGAGGGCGGCTCTCAAATCATCAATCGTTATTGTTCTCCGACGGACATCCATATGCACATGAAAGGGGCAATCTGCCAGTTCTGGCCCATCGATGATGTAGAGTTGCAGTGCAGCATCTTTTTTTCCCCTCGCTCTCTCTCTTTTTACCCACTCCATTGATTGCTTCATTCACCTCTAGCTTGTGATGGCTGTTGCTTGGGTGCTGCATAATTCACTTCCCTTATTCTGCATGGGATGCGCATACTGGTCGGTATGCCAATGATAAGCGAGGCTAGTCTTGTCTCGCTTTCGGTACGTCCCTGACTCGCGGGCTCGATGGCTTAAGCTCCAGAGACTACTGTGCTCCGTGATTAGGCAGCATAACCACGGACAGAGCTTCAAGCTACCTACCTGCCTCATCGCTCTAAGCCTTAAGCGTGATCTGAAGTGCTCCACGTGCGCAGACTTAGAGTCCTGTAGTTGGCTAGTGGCTGACAGCGGTGTCTCACCAGATCAAGCGGCGGCCGCCCTGACACTTCCGAGGCGCGATACTATCTAGAAATGGAAGGTGGATAGCACAGACTGGAGCTAAAGATCCATTCGATGGCATGAGCCCACGTACAGCACGTGACCATGCCTCAGAGCGCACCTGGCAGGGTCAAATTGATATCTTTTCAGCATCAGTTAAACTGGACAAAGAGAGCCAGTGACCTCGTGCTTTCTCTCCTCATCTCGTCTCTGCGTCCCTGTGCGTAGGTCCTCATATGAAGATCTGCTATCAGATGCACTGTTAATTAGTGGGTGTGGAGAACCATACACCTGGACTGAAAGCTGAACATACTATTCCGTACCTGTATGCAAATCAAAGATGAAGGTACTGTACACTCTCGTCAATAACTTATCATGCATCTCGGTCCAGGAGCGGTAGGTTGGGTTGGGGTATTGCTCGCCTGCCATCAGCTTCCCGTGCTTGCTCAGAACATGATGGAAGACAGGACAGCTACCACTTGCCGAGGACTTCTCTACCTTGGTGGACGGTCGATGACCCAGGCGATACAATACCGACTGCATAACCAAGGGGGACACTCTAGGATGGAAATGGATATCTTCCAGGTTTCCACACGGCTCTGCGGCTCTGTCTCCGAGCCTAGATGTGGAGCGAAGAATGGAGCCATGGATAGGGTTGTTTTGGCGCAACTCGCTATGTTGACAAGTCTTGACGCCGGAGGGACGTTCGGAAAACGATTCGGGAACCGCCGCCCCATCTCTTGAATTCAGATGTCCCACCCAGAACAGTGGCAGGAAAGGCAGCGCAGACGTCCGATGAGAACATTATCGACTTCCTCTATGGTGAGTCCTTTGGACATCGATGCAGTCGGTAGCTACGCTATGAGCAGCTTAAGACAGCATAGCTTCAAGATCGCTGTACAGAGACATACCCAAACTCGGTTCCACACCCACCGCTCTCATGCTGTCTCACTGACGGGTGAGGCACGGGGGGGGAAACCGGCATGAGCTTGAGTTGGAGATCAAGTTAGCAGCATGTCGCGCGATCAGCAGCGCAATCAGACGATCCCACTTTGTTCCAACCTGCCGTGAGCATCTGGTTCTGGGCTTATGGTAGAAACCAAAGTACAGTACGTACAGTACGTCCGTAATGGTATATTTACTGACTGGTTCCGGGTCCGGGCCGGTTCTCGGACTGCCAAGCAGATTGTTGTATTTGACCAGACCAACAGCAACAACAATTTTGAGTGGGCCACTGCTCGGTCTTTCAACAAGTCATGGATGATGGACTTGATGGGAGGCTTTGCATCAGAGTCAATAAGAATATTTTTATTCTGCGCGGAAAAAAAAAATCAGAAAAAAGGGTAAAAAGTCTCATCCAGAATAAAAGCACCAATAGGATAAATCAAGACACTTTCCCCAAGGTAACATCACTTGAGCAAGCAGCAGCAGCAGCAGCAGCAAACAACAACAAACCATGAACAGACACAGACCACTGTTCCCGAGTCGATTGTCGAGATTTCGCTTGAGCCATTCAGTGACATGGTGAATGTCTCAAGGTCGATATACCTACTGTCTTCGGCCGGAGATCCCGCCAAGATTTAGCTATTGGCTATTGAATCTGAACGACTCGTGAGGGTTTATTCTCCTTCTGTATGGGGAGTCGCTATCCCCTTTACCAAATTGGGTCCAATGCAGGCCCATCGTCAGCATGCTGTAATTCCTCGACGCTTTCTATCATCAGCACAGAGTATAATCTATTTATGCTGCCGTTTACATTAATTTTTGCCTCTCTACCTGCGTGCTTTGCCACTATGGCGAAAAGTTACATGTTCCATGCATATTCTACGCCTGCTCTAAAACCAGGTCAGGCTGAGAAGCGTGTCGGTCGGTCGGTGGGTTGGCGAGGCATGGGCATGGGCATGGGCATGGGCATTATTGGGGGCTAGCTGACCAGCGTCGGTTCATGCCATTCATTATTTCTTATTACGTTAGTTCATAGGAGGACCAGTCCTGTAGTGTCTAGGCTTTCCCTAGGCTTGAGCTTTGAAATTGGAGCCCTCTGTTTCCCATATTATTATTAACATTCTTTTGTCGATTTGACACTATCGGCGGATATCCCGACTTCCGCATATTGAACTATTTAGGACCGCCTAACAGTACTCCGTACCCGAGCCATAAACACAAGTAAGTTAACACATCCTCTTTTTTTTTTCTTTTCCCTCTCCGGTTCCCCTGACGTTTGTGACTTCGCCGTACCTCTAACCTGGTCTGGATAAGCGGGTATTTGCCTAAAGCTGCATTTGCTTCCAGGCCGCTGATTCGCAGTAAATGGGGAAAATGATCCCACTAGTGGTAAGCCTAGCGATATTTGACCGAGACCAAGGAGACTAAGGAGACCCAGTTTCCGGTACATAGTGATACTTACTGATACTGTACTGTATATGAGATACAAAGTACAGTACCCGCAATAGCTTTGAGGTCCCGCTTACATGAACATACCTAACAAGTAACAACTGTACTCCGTACTCCGTAGTTACCCAACTTGAGAGGCACACCGAGGTTCATTTTCAATCTTCATCCCATCCCCCATTCCTCCCACCCATGTCGCGGAGGACCTTGGCTTGCAGAAACCTGCATCGCTCGGCTACTCGATATACTCTTCAGTCTTGCCATGGATGGTAAATGGTGTGGGGAGTTCCTTCCTATATGATATATGCTGCCTGGAGCATCCCTGATGCTCGAATGACCACGCCCATGAACAACAGGAGCAGCATCAGCACCACCACCATCAAGACAACAACAACAACAACAACAATAATCATCACTCAACCCAATTGAGTTGATATGGACGTCCTACTCAGTTCACTCAGCAGATGAGGTGGGATTGACTTGACCCACATCTGGGAAAATCCGGAGGATTTGTCATGGTGGATTAATTACGCGATTATCTTACGGTAAGATAATGCCTCCCACCCTGGATTCTCGCCCATCGCTGCGATAACATGACCCTCCTTCCATTCGATCACGTTTTCCCTCTCATAATGGAAATTGTTCAGCCGGAGTCAACTGTCATGGTGCGTTGGTTGGAAACAGAAACATCTGTCTTGCTTCAACAACTGACCATACTTTCAAGCCAGTGAAACCACCAGATAGGTCTCAGAAATGATACTCCACATTCTCTCCCGGGACCTTCTAAGACAAGCACAGCAAAACAGTAGTAGAGCGAACCGGACTAAAATTCTCGCAAGCTCAAATCATGACTGATAGGCACCACCGGTTAGCATCTGGGGACAAGGCCCTCCTCCTTTTCCTCCATCAACGACGCAGCTGGCGTATGCTGGATGTCGCCATTTTTGCCGACCTCGGTTAGCAATTATCAGCTCGTCAAAAAAAAAAAGTGACTCTCTCCTGGGACTTTGCTGCATCCGAGGTCGCCACTGCTGACTTACGGAGCAACGCCAGTTTGCCGGGGGAAAGGCCTCCGTAGGCAAGCGAAGTCGCAGGTTCGTCTGACGGGCTGACCCTAACAGGCCTGCGAACGTTTACCTGATGGCACGATGTTCCTCCTTTAGGCGGGGGGAAATCAAGTCAAGCTTTGTGTATGAGATGCAGGTCGGCTTAGCCAGAGTCTACTGAACGCACTACCTCGGAATTGACAAGTGGAAAATTATTGTCCGTCTAGCTGCAGCTGCATGGCTGCGGTTTCTCCGCAATCAGGATCTATATGCGGGGTCGAGTGCTGGTTATTATCCAAAGCGCGAGTCGCCTCGCATCTGCAGTGTGTATAAGAAACCGTAGAGACGGCGTTGGACAGGCCCTGTTGGCCTTCCTACATACAGCCTTCAACCTTGTGCAAGGACTTCCATTCGAGCCATAATTATGCTCGCTCTCTGGCAGTGCCTGGCCCTCGCGGTCATCCCTACAGTATCAGCATTCCCCTCCGGTTCGTCTCAGAAGAAGGCGTTCGACTGGGACTCGACGAAATACCTGTTGGTGTTTCCCTGGGCAGATGCGTCTACTAACTCTGGCTGATACTTGAGCATCAGAATAGCGTTTGGTGATTCCTACACGTACGTGCAGGGAACTCACGGACACCAAAACTATAGCTTCATCGGGGATTTGCAGAACTTCGCATACGATGCTCAGACCCTGCTAACGGATAAGATCGTTCAGAACCAGGTTTGAAACCATGTTTCTCTGGCGATTCTCTCGCGGCTATGGCCTGGAAGTTTCACCTCAGTCACTGACCGAACGTGCTGAATGAAATGTAGACAGCAACGGCAGAAGGAGGGCCCAACTGGGTTGAATACCTCACCGGCTGCGGAGTGGAAGATGGAATCATCTCACCCTTGAACTGCGAGAGACAACTCTGGGACTTCGCATTCGCGGGGTCTGATATCTCCGTTGCATAGTACGTACACCTTGTAGACGGAAATATAGACTATCGGGGAGCTGACACCTCCATCACCCCTAACAGCACCCCCCTCCACCACAACTACACGGTCTCTCTCGTCAACCAGGTCACCCAATTCACGACCTACGGCCAGCCAGTCCTCTCGCGGCACATCTCCGCGCCGCAGTCCCTGGTCGCCATCTGGATCGGGATCAACGACATCGGCGACAGCTCCAAATACGCCGTCGACTTCCCGGCCTTCTACGACACCCTCATCACCACCCTCTTCACCTCCGTCCAGGAGATCTACGCCCAGGGCTACCGCTCCTACCTGTTCGTCAATCTCCCGCCCCTCGACCGCACCCCGGGCAACCAGGCCCTGAGCCGGCCCTATCCGAACGCCACGCAGGTCGCCTGGTACAACGACGCGCTGGCCCGGCACGCCGCCGCCTTCCACCGCAACCACGCGGACACGGCCGTGCACCTGTTCGACGCGCACCGGACGCTCAGCGAGATCATGGACCACCCCGCGGTGTACGGCATCGTCAACACTACCAACTTCTGCCCCGGGTACGACCAGCCCGATATCGCGTGGAACTACCGGGCGTACGGGTGTCCGACACCGCTGGATGAGTACTTCTGGTTCAACTCGGGGCATCTGACGAGCCATGTGCATCGGATCCTTGCGGATGTGTTGGAGGGGGAGCTGAGGGAGTGGTCGAAGTGAAGGTGGTCTGTCGTTGATTGGGGAGTGGTGGTCGAACTCATAGATGATCTAGTGGAAACACTTCGGCTTGAAACTATGCTTTTCGTGCTTTATTAAAGACTGACGCGGGTAGGACTCCGTAGCATGGTCCATCATATCAATCTCGGACCTATATGTAGTTAAGTTGTGTATATACATACCACTGGCGCCTGCTTATTAGTCCTCGGATGTGTCAGCCACTCAAGAAGTCGAGCATGCTACCACTTGGGTATGCCTTCCTCCTGTATGTTGGATATACAAACCTGCTTACCGAATTTCGTAAGGTGGTCGATGGTACATCCTCCTCGCCGGTGCGGATCCATATAACTATATAAATATACGGAAGCCCGGCACCCAGACACCATATGAATAAGAGACAAACGATCAACAAACCACAAGCCCCCCAAGCAGATACACAACCAGCAACCACCGCCTACAAAGCCCACCACCCCATCAACCATGTTAATACCACAGAAAACCCACAGCACCAAGACAAGACAAGCCCACCCTAAACCCACCAACAAACCACCAGTCCAGCACCAGCACCACGCACCACAAAGCCCGACGTCACCGCCAGATAAACAATTGTCCCGAACACCGCAAGATAAGCACCAACCTTAGATTCCCTCCTGACCTCACAATGACCACTACCATCGCGGCTATGCCTCTAATGTCTCGGACACAATGCAATGAGTCATAGAAGTATACTAGAGACCTTCCATCGACAACATCCGATATGGTGTAGTGGCTAACATCGCCGTCTCTCACACGGCAGCCGGGGGTTCGATTCCCCCTATCGGAGCTCAATTTCTTTTGCTCGATTGGCTGATCTTTTGCCTCCCTGCCGCGGGTTTTCCTGGCTCATAATGGTTTTTCTTTCAGATTCTTTTCATACAGCATCCGATATGGTGTAGTGGCTAACATCGCCGTCTCTCACACGGCAGCCGGGGGTTCGATTCCCCCTATCGGAGTTATGCACTGGTCTCAGAGATCATCTTTCATTTTTTTATTGATGCAGAACTCCGCATGGATCCATCTATATGATCCCTATTTCTGCTTGTGCTCCGCACAAAGCCTGTGTGTTCCCTGGTAGCATAGATCATCACTGACCCCTGTTAGCCACTATTTAGGCATTCCTGAGCGAATCCGGCCACGTGACCCGATGCGAATCATCCAGCAAGTTCACATGTTCAAAAGTCATTTCACAACTCACAGATGACCACCAAGAAATCAAGGAATCGTTCCATATCATTCATCCCTGACCTCCACCAAGATCGCCACGTATATGGTAAGGGGTGGTCGATTCGCATCCGATGCCGGAATCTTGATTCTAATTCCAAAAGACTATTCCAATCTTCCGAATCACAGAACTAATGAAGATTTGCTTTATGGACAGCGGCTGCTCCCCAACTAGGAACCTTGAAGGATGTATGACTGACTACCTTATCTTAGAGTACTCACCAAACTCTTGTAGCACAATATGCGTCGCTGGACGCCAGTGCCTCTGGGATGTATCCACACCGAAGGGAGAAACGTGCGCTTGGGAGCCGTGGTGCGAGGAAGCACTCGGAATTGCATGTCGCTGCGAAAAGCCAGCCAGCCGAACGCTGAAGTGCGCTAACGCGATCCTACACAGTATCTGTCACTTGGGTTCAGGTTGAATCCTGGGAAACTGAAAGGGTCTTTTCACTTTGGGCACGGAGGCGCTGAAGCGTCGAAGCGGGGAGCGCCAGACGTGTTAACCACCAATCGGGATGTTGTAAGTGCTGCGCTAAAGGCGCTAGTCTAGTGCTTAGCTAGTAAGCTGTCTAGTGCTTCAGCGCCGAAGCAGCCAATGCGATTGCCTCGCCGTTTAGTCTAGGCAGATCAGTCTCGTGCTTGAGCCTCGATATCACCTGTTCCTAGCCCCCCCCCCCCTTCATCGAAAGAACCTATGTCCCTTCCATGCCCTCAGCGGACGAACTTGCAAAGTCTCAGAAGAGATGATCTCGGGTTGCGTCTGGAAACGCTTGCTGCACCCTGCATGGATTCCAACCCATGCACTGCTACCGCTCGAGAAGGTAGTAGGTCCGGACTCCGGAAATTCCGTGGGTAGGTAGGTAGAATTAGATTGAAGTGGAGCACCGAGCCTTTGATATACCAGTACTGACTCCACCTACCTACCTGAGTACTCACCTAGCTGGAGGACCCCGAACCTGTTCAGCTTGCGGTGTGTAGGCATGCAATATTCATCTCCGGAGCTAGTACTGCCAAAATAGCTAGCTCTCTCAGCAGATCTAGAGAACCTGCATCTCACTGCATCCTTCGATACCCCGACGGCCATCGCTCGAAATCGTACATCGAACCAGTGACAAGACTGCTCGAAGCCCACGTGTGATCGAATGAAACCTTTACTAACGAGGGGGAGCAAGCATACCAAGCCAATGAGCACAGCAGAATATTCCCAGAGAGAACAAACACTATCGGCTTCTTCTGCTCAGCCGGAAGACCCTGGGACTTTTCCCTCAGCTTGAGGCGTATGGATGCATACCCGCTTCCTGGGCGAGTATAGCCTTAAACCGTTCACTTAGCAAGGAGGAGCAATTGCATCCCAATCTCCGAAACCCCTACTATCGACAAAAATGCATCGCATCTCGAACCAGTGACAAGACGCTCAAAGCCCACGTGTGATAGTCGCCTGTACCTCTTCTACACGGCGAGAAAAGGCATAAATAGAGCCCCTTCGACTGCCTCCTCTCTCACCCATCCCTCACTTCACACCAGTCCAGCAAGCAAACAAGCAACAATTCCAAACCCAGGGGAATTTCCCCCCCCCCCAAATAGAAACCAGTCGAGCTTTGCAAGCAAAGTCAAACCATGCACGGCACGCAGCTCCTCAGCGGCCTCGCCGCCGCGCTCGCCCTCCTCCCACTCGCCGCCAACGCGGCGTGCAACGTGCACTTCTACTCCGAGTCCAACTGCCAGGGCACCTCGACCGCCTCGTGCGTCCCCGACTTCGCCGCGAACGAAGAATGTACCTGGAACACGTGGGTCGGGTCGATTTACTACGAAAGCTGCGGGGACGACGAGCTGCCGAGCTTTGTCGGCTGCAATGGCGACCCGGGCGCCTGCCACAATGCCTGGAGTCTGGGCGTGCCGGA
This sequence comes from Aspergillus uvarum CBS 121591, assembly GCF_003184745.1. NCBI lineage: Eukaryota > Fungi > Ascomycota > Eurotiomycetes > Eurotiales > Aspergillaceae > Aspergillus > Aspergillus uvarum. The sequence goes on along the minus strand of NW_020291399.1, from coordinate 66,965 downwards.
TACGGCCAGTGGATGCGTGGAGATTGGGACCTACGACGGGAAGGTGACCACCTACGACGTCAACGACCCGACCTGCGTGGACTGTGTGGGTGGCTAGAGGGGGGCTCGGATCGATCGATGCGCGATCTATGGACAACAGTATATGGTGCGTGCGTTTTATGCCGGCTGTCGATGGAAGTCCGGAGGACTGATTTCTGATCTGCCCTGCCTTCTTGTCTTCATTCTTTTCAGTTTGCATTGGCTAATGCTGAGTCTCAGATCATTCCCAGATAGGAAGCGGTGCGAGGGTTACGGACGGAGACCAAGGCGGCAGATCGATGGGTGGCGATGCACGGGATCGGGAGGGATGCAGTGACAGGTTCAGGTTGGCGGATGATGTGCAGGGTGGATGAAAAATTGAAAGAATGCGTAGGATTTGGTGGGTTAAGACTAGTGTACTCCGTACAAGACACTTCGAAAGTCGGCTTCGCCGCCAATACATCCAAGTCGGTTTCATTCCAGCCACTAGCCTGTTATAGGACAAACTTAGATCGATCCTCTAACCTAAGGATAGTGTACAAACGAGGAGAAATTGCTCAAGCTCGAGAACAGGGAAGTCTAAGAGGTCTACGGTATTAGAGAGACGATCAAGGGGCTTCAGTCACGTGTATCAGGTGTTACAGGCTGTCTTATACCTAGTACAGTACGGAGACACATAATACTTATAGTAAGTATCATGCATGCACATGCTTGGTGTTTGTTTGCAGCTGCTGCAGCTTTCGCCGCTATCTATAACGTCTCGTATTCCCTTGCAGGCACTAATGCCGGTGACCCAGTCATGCCGCCGGCTGGCGCAGAAGCTGCATTGGCTGCCGCTGGATCTTATCACGATCCCAATGGAGATGAAACCTATAAAATGTGGATTTATCCTGACACAAATAGTGCCGTTTCGGTATTAATTTCAGATAGGTACAATTTTCCCAACTATCAGTATGCAAAGGAAAAAGCTACACACTATCTAAGAACCAGCTGTTGCATGTCAAGCCGGAAATACAGAACTTTTGTGATAGAACACATAAAACAGAGATTAACGCATACCCACAATCCGGGGTGTGACCGATGACCCCTGATCCCAAGGAACCAAGGCGTCTCCTATATGGTTAAAACACGCAACGTAAAGAGTCTATCGTGATATCGACGAACGCCGCCCGTACCGAATTACGAAAGGAAAAAAAGCCGGATAATCATGCGCAGGCAAGGACGAGAGGGAAAGCAGGTCTACCAGTGTGAAAAGATACAAGCTCAGTGACTGAACTGGGCGTCGGGAACGGTTTACCAACGACGGTTGCCGCCGATGGGAGCGGCGTTGGACGCGGTGTAGTTGTTACCACCACCACGGCCACGGCCACGGCCACCCCAGCGACCGTGGCCACCGTGGTGACCGCCGCCGCCGCTGTAGCGAACCATCTCAGCAAGACGGGGATCGATCTGCTGCTTAGCCTCAGTAAGGATGGTGACCAAGTCACGAGCCTGCTTAGAGTCTGCAAGGAATGAGTCAGCGCAAGTACATTCAAAGAGAGACGGACGGTAAACTTACTTTCAGTGGTAAAGAAAGTGACAGCGGTTCCCTTGTTTCCGGCACGACCAGTACGACCAATGCGGTGAACGTAGTCCTCGGAGTTGTTGGGGTAGTCATAGTTCAGCACATGGGTAATGTCGCGAACATCTTTGAGAAAACATGTAACGTTAGCAAACAGAGCATTAGTCAAGCGAGCAACGTGGCCGAGGAGGTGCCCATTCTCAGTCGTGTGAGACTTGATGCATCACTCTCTCTTCTTGGGACATTCATCGAAGATCCGTTGTGGACGAGTCCAAGGGGTGGCAAAATCGCGGTCCTAGAGCAACCTTGGAATGCAGCGTTCAATAGGTCGGTAGAGAAAGAACCCCAACTCTCTACCAACCGAGATCACAAGTTGTAGACGGGTGAATCAGAACAGAGATACTAGTAACATCTGCTACACTGCACTGTGAGTCCAAGGTTCTCCTGGCTTGAGAACCATTTCAAGAGACCCGACATAGCCTGGACGAGTCATTTAAACACCAACTTAGGGTGGAAGAGAGCCGAGCACCGTGCCATTGTCACACAACCTCAATCGGGTGGTGCCTTGTAGGCGACAAAGGAAGGGTGGGGGAGGGGGAGGGGGGGAGTTTGCAATATCATCATACCAATACCACGGGAAGCCACGTCGGTAGCCACCATGATTGGGCTCTTGCCCGTCTTGAATTCGTTCAAAACCCAATCTCTTTCTTGCTGTTGCTTGTCACCGTGGATGGCTGAAATACACATGTTAGCTGATGTTTTGGTAGGGAAAGATGCCAAGGTAAACTTACAAAGGGCGGGCCATCCGTCCTGGCGGAGGAAGCGGGTGATCTCGTCAGCGATACGCTTGGTACCAGTGAAGATCAAACACTTGTTGCCGCGGTTCTCCATGATCTTCTCGAGGTGCTTGATCATGCGGTCACGCTTCTCGAACTCAGAGACAACCTCGACGATCTGAGTGATGCGGTGGTTGGCAGAGAGATCCATGGAACCGATGTTGACCTGGATGTAGTCGTTGAGGAAGTCAGACGCAAGCTGACGGACCTCCTTGGGCCAAGTGGCGGACCACATGCAAGTCTGACGGTCGGGGCGGATCTGGGAGATAATCTTGCGGATCTGGGGCTCGAAACCCATGTCCAGCATGCGATCCGCCTCGTCCAGAACGAGATAAGTGACACGACGAAGGTTGGTGCGGCCAGCCTCGAGCATGTCAATCAGACGACCGGGAGTGGCAATGCAGACCTCGACACCGCGGCTAAGGTCGCGAATCTGAGGGCCCTTGGGCACACCACCGTAGACACAGGTGTTGCGAATACGGGAGGACTTGCCGAACTTGGAGATTTCGGCCTGAATCTGAACCGCCAACTCACGGGTGGGAGCAAGGATGAGGACAATGGGTCCATCGCCAGGGGCGAGCAGAGGCTGGGCGTTGATGTGGACGATAGCGGGCAGACAGTAAGTCAAGGTCTTTCCGGAACCAGTCTCAGCAATACCGACGACATCACGACCAGAGAGGGCCATAGGCCAACCCTGAGACTGAATGGCGGTGGGGCGGTCGAAGCCCTGGGCCTTGACCTCGCTTAGGACGTACTGAGGGAAACCAGCCTCGTCGAAGGTCTCGACGGGGCGAGGGACGTTCTTGCCCTGGACAGCCATCTCCTTGCTCTTGCGGAACTCGTCGACTTCGCGCTGGGAGCGAGCAGCAACATCGGGGTGCTCCTTGTAGAAGGACTTCTCGAACTTGGGAAGAGAATCCATGTCTAGTAAATTCATGTTAGTGACTGCAATGGAATGGAAGTGCAACCCGCAAACTTACCCCATTCTTGCTTCTTCAAGCCGGCGCCGAGGTTGGACATTCTGTCACCACCAGCAGCGCCTCCACGGCCACCACCGTAACCACCACCGCCATAGCCACCGCCGCCATAGCCGCCACCACCACCACCACCTCCGTAGCCGCCACCACCACCACTGTAGCCGCCGCCGTTACCGTAGCCACCACCACCGCCGCGGGAGCTGCTGAGATGTTAACCATTGCTGACCTAAAAGGGAATAACACAAAGAATCCTAATCATGACATACCGGTAAGAATCACGCTGATAGCCGCCGCCACCGCCGCCGCTGCCGTTGTAGGAAGACATGTTGAGGTTTTTGTTGTGTGAAGTTGGGGATTTTTTTAAGATTGGAAGGCAAAAAGCCGAACAAGAAAACGGTGGGAATGAGAGAAACGACTGAAGATAAGATCAGACGAAGCGACACACCCTCTAGGAGACGAGAGGATATGACAAAAGAAGGTGATAAGGAGTAAGAGACAGATGGGAGGAAAAGAGAGATGTAAAAAAGATGTGTTATAGGATGGGAGGAAAGAAGAGTGAGGATGAGAGGAGGGAAGGAGGAGGAAGAAAAAGAAGAAAAGGAAGGCGACGGGGGGGGGGAGAAAAGGCGGGATCTTTGAATGGAAGAAAAAAAAGAGTAAGACTGGAGGCAAAACACCGCCTGATCGGGGATAGCGTAGAGGCAAACACCGCCTTTTTCTTTTTCTGGTACTCTGACTAATTGGTCCATTGAGGCTGGGTACTTTTAGTGACTTTTAAGTCCATTCATTTTCAATGGGTGAAACAGCCTCTTTGTTTGTATCTCCTTGTACACTTTTATCTGTACGCAATGAACATCCTCATAAATAGTATCTCGGAACTTGATCACCCGACCCGATTTCTGTGCGTAGTAGTTCAATTCTCATCTATGTACTTGATCATACACAATATTGAATCTCTCCATTTCCAAAGCAATATTCACAATAGTCCGTCATATCGAAACAGAAAGAGTGAATAGTCCCACCAGCTAACAAGATTCGCCACCACCCAGACCCATGTCCCAGAATCTGATCTCCAACTCCGTCGCCCGCACGAAAATCTTAATCAATTCCTCCATCCGACTGGGCGAGACCTCGCGCATATGCTTTTCAAGCAATTCTAGAATTCGTCATGTTAGCGGGTCCCCATCGCCCCCATCTTTCGCCGCCTGCAGGGAAGGGCAATCCCCAAGGTCGTGCTTGCTTACCGGACCCCAGACGCACTGCCTCGGTGTAGTCGTCGGCGACGTAGTTCTCAACCCACTTCCAGTACCGGTTACCCTCCCGCACCGAATCTTGGTCCGTGTAGAGTCGTCGTGCGATAGCTCCGTAGCCGATCAAGCAAGGCGCAAGGGCCATCTGTAGGGCGAGCCAATCTCCCGACTGGCCAATGTCGAGAATGTACCGACTATACGCAGTGCACGCTGCTCGTACATAACAACAGTGTCCCCGTCAGCGATTCTGTGCCAAGCCACGTATGATAATGGTCGTCGGCGACGGAATGAGAATGGGTCACGCACCAATGGTTTCCGGAGTCTTTTCCATTTCCTCTTTGGTCAGTCCGAAGGAGGCACAATAATCTAGGTGTAACGCTGTTTCGCGTTGGATATGTAGGACAATTTGCGCAGACTGTTCGCGTGAAATGGTCAGTATCTTGGCTTGTCGACCACCGGGTGACACCTCCTCCACCCTCCACCCAAGTAGGACCGGAGCGCGCTTGTGCTTAAAAACATACCGCGGCAATCGACTCCATGCTCCCCGCCTTGTATGCAGCCAAAGCGTTGCTCCGTGCAAATTGAATCTGGTTCAATTCGTCAGCAATGGATCTCGTCAAGTGAGCAAAACTCGACATGTCATACCAAGTAAAGATAATCCTGGACGAGGTATGACTTGAATCTCTCCAACGGGAGTGTACCATCGCCCAACTGCCGGACGAACTCATGCTCTGTGAACTTCTTCCAAGCTTCCTGAACGTCAGGGCGATCCAGCGCATACTCTATAAACCGACCGCTAGATGACTCGTCATCACCACATGCTCAACTCCATCTCTCAGAAGGGTTAATGGCCAAGTGACTCACGGTGCAAACGGCAGGCTATACAACGAATGGAAGTGGTTGATCGGCCCACTTCCCTTGCCGATATCAAAGCTGGTCTTGATACCGGCCTCAACGAACCGAACAGCGCTCTGGACGGCGCGCTTCATACCCTTACCGAGGGCGAGATTGGCCGCAATGGCCGAGGCCAGCGAACAGCCCGTGCCATGCGTGTTCTTGGAGATGAGGAAGTCCGTCTCGAATAAGGTGACTTCCTCGCCATCATACAGTACATCAACGACGATGCACTCATCCTCCTGATTTTGCGCGGTCTTATGATCTTTCGTGAGGGGCAGATGGCCACCCTTGAGCAAGACTCCCTTTGAGCCCAAGGAACAGACCTGCTTGGCCAGCTGTACCATTCCAGGGAGGTCAGTAGGCTCGGAAACATCAACTCCGGAGTCCTTGAGAAGTAGCAGAGCTTCTGGGATGTTCGGAGTGAGGATGGTGGTCAGAGGTAGCAATTTCGACCGCAGGACTTGTACGGCGGCTCCCGGGAGCAGTTGCGATCCACTTGTTGACACCATGACCTGTAGTCCCAGTATCAGACCGGTGAACATATGTTGCATACTGGGGAAATGGACATAGCTACCGGATCCAGCACCAACGCAGGAATCTGATACGTGACCAGAGCCTCGGCAATAACGTTGATTGTCTCCGCGGAGGAGAGCATTCCTTTCGCCAGTCAGCGTATGCACGCACATGATACCACCAGCAAGGTTTCTGATGAAGTCAAGCCAGAAAAGCCAATGGCGAGGAGGTGAGGAACCACGAACCCAGTTTGACTACATCCGCACCGACATCTTCAAGGCCAGCATTAATCTGTTTCTTGACAAATTCAGGCGGAATGACGAAGATGTCTTGCACTCCCAGAGTGTTTTGCGCTGTGAGACCGGTGGTTGCGGTCAGTGCATAGACACCGTGAGCAGCCAGAACTCTCTGGTCCGCTTCTAGACCCCTGATGTCAAAGGAATTGATTGCATTAGTTGACCAGGCCTTTGGATAAGAACCGTGCACAATTTGACGTACGCGCCACCCGAGCTGTCCGACCCCGCAATGACCAGAACTTTCTTAACCGACATGATAACTGTCGAATAGCCCAGATTGGGATCAAGTTTCCCTGAATGATTGAGAAAACTGGTGGAGATGCAGATGTTTACACACCGAGCGAGTCAACCCGGCAATGGATGGCGGGAGTCACTGATCGGGGACCGGAGTGCGGGGCCCGGCTTTTGGTGATAAGATAAAAAAAAAAAAAAGGAAAGAAAAACAGTTTCGACCTCTTGACTATGTCTTTATTACGGAGTATTATTTATTATATGATATCCTACAACAAAAAATCCATAGATGCAAAATTGAATCCATGCCTATTCACCTCACCATGCCGTCGTTCCAAATCTGGTAATACCCGCTATCCACATAATAAAACAGAAAAGTTGTCGATATGTACAAACGTAAATAGATCTATTAGAAACCAATCATGGCAGCATGAAGCGGAACAGACTATCCATCTCGACCCATTGTCGTCCGCATTTCTTTAGATATGCGTCCACGACCCCCTTGACGGTTCCAAACCGGGTACGGTTGAACTCAACCAAAGCTGCCACACTGTCCTTCTTCTCCGCATTCCCATCCTTCTCAGCCGCGGTTCGAGCCTTGTCGACATCCCAAAGTCCGGCAAAGTAGAGCAGCTGGTTGTACATCTGCTTTTCCGTGTACTCGTAGGTCATGCGACCAAGACAACCTTCAGCGTGGCCTTTGGGACCCAGGCAGCGGTGCCCGTACACACTGATCTGACGCGTCCGGTTACCGCAGGCCGTATCGTCGCAGACAAGCCAGCCCTCGTAGTATTTGGAAGTCTGGGCCCGGATCTGGGTTTCCAGCTGCGCAACAATGGTCAAAACCGAGAAAGGTTTCTGACAGCCTTGGTTGGGGCAAATAACGCCATTCGCTGTGCACATATGAACGGACCCTAGCAACCCTTCGAACACCGATTTCTCCTTGCATGACCGACAGGTGAGGGTGAGTCGAGCTGCACTTTCGAAACGGACCGAATCGGGAATTTGCGATTCCAGCGGGAAGATGTCAGCGTTCTGCTGGTTGCTTCCACTAGAAGTGTTGATCTGATATTTGCGCACATCCAGGCCCAAACACTCCGCCAACCGAACAGCATCAGTACCGGGGATAGGAGCACATAGACGCTCAATAGGCGGGAAGATCTGCTTGAGCAAATAGAACTCGATGTCGGGCTTGAGTTCCGAGTCGGGCTTCATCACGTCCTGCAGTGTATACGAACGTTTGGCCGGCGGGAGGGATGCAGTTTCCGAATCCCCACTGGTCACGATGTAGGAGATAACGTCATTGGGACGAACTGTCTTTCCCCGAGCTAGCTCGCGCAGGGCGACCTGTACTGGAGGCATTGTCTCCTTGTTGGGGTATTCCTCGGGTCGCTTGGAGAGTTTCTAGGAGAAATATTAGCATTCTTTGGTCTTTACTGTTCCCAAACCAATAATCCATACCGTATAAATCACGTATTTCTGCACAGGGACAGTGAACTCTCGCATCTTGCCTGCAAGTTCGCGCAGGTAGTCGTGGATACGGTTAAGAACAAGCTCTTGGTCCTCGCCAGAGAGAACCTCATTCAACAGTTTCTGAGAAACTTCCTTTGACAGCGAGCAGTACTCACGTCTCTTCATATCGAGACCCTTGACTTCCAGTTTGTCAACGTACTTGCCATCGACTTCTGTGATGTTGACGGCAGCGTACTTCTTCTTGGCATGCAAGAGGAGACGCCGGAAGATGTTATCGATATCGATCTCCAATAGCCGGTATCGCTCATTCACGGACTTCTTGAATTCCTCACCGACCTTGATCGCATCACTGATAGTGTCCATGTTCGTGTTGATCATGACGGAGTCAGTATCACCATAGATAACACGGAGTTGTTTCGACTCCGCCAGCTCCTTGGTACTTCTGAGAATCTCACGCCCCTTGAATGTAGTAAGCATGGCCAAGGGACGAGCATAAAAGCGACTCTGCGTGTAACCCAAGCACCCGTACATAGAGTTGGCCGTCAGCTTAAAGGCCAATTGTTTCGTGTCCCAGAGAGCTAGCTGCTCAGGCGTCGCGCGCTTGTCTTTCATCAACTTCTTCACCTCACGCCGACGACCGACCAAGGTTGCGATCAGACGTGGCAGAATACCCTGCTCTTGCTCTGACGACGGGACCTCGGGTACTTTCTCCTCTTTGTCATTCTCGGCCTTGGTATAGTTGTCAGTAGCTGTTCAGTGTTTGGTCGAGTTCATACACTCACAGTTGCCGTCCGTTCCACGGTTGTGAAGCAGATATTATACTCCTGAATGATACTCGGGTACAGACTGTTGAAGTCCATAACTAGGACAAAGCGATCGTAAAGGCCTTTCTCGGGTTCAAAAACCAGACCACCCTTATATTTGTCCTTCTTCTTCTTGTCCGCCGAGTCGTCCTCGTCACCTTCCTGGAGTTTCTCTTCCGCTTTCAACAGCTTGGAAGAGTATTTATCAGGACATATGTATTTGTTCCGGTGGAATTCGTGGAGGAGAATGTACTCGTTCCGCTCGGCGCGCGTACCGCTGAGCGTCCTTGCCCAGGAGTTACCAGCAATATTGGTGAGCACTTTGGTTAGAGGCAACATCTGCAGCTTTAAGACAAGAGCGGCGATGAAATAGGTGTCTGCATCACAATGGTTCACAAAATTCATGAGACCATCTTTCGTGGTTGCCCAAGATTTCAAGGCTGCTTCGGTGTCTAGCTCTTGTCTCGTATTGCCCTGTCCCAAGTAGAGTTCGCACATTTCTGTCAGGCTCCAAGATTGACATTTCATCATCAGAGACTTTCAATGTCAGCACATATCCTTTCGTGACCGATGTCACTGAAACTTACCTTGCCCATGTCGTTAGCCACATCACACATCAATCGTCCTGCGATGAGATGCCTTTCAGCGAAGAAACCTCCACCCCTGTTGAAGTTCTTAGGCCAGTCTCCACGCTTCAGTCGTCCGAGGCGGTGCCATCCTGGCGTCTTCTTTTCCTTGAGCCGGTTGAGAAGAACGCTGAGATCAACCTCCTGGAGCTGGTGCCCCATAAGAACATCAGGATCCATCTTTTCGAACAGTGCCAGGAATTTACTGAGCAGAAATTGCTCGCTCCTTTCCAGCATGAAAGTACCTCGTTGTTTCCGGGTTTCGGTTTCGAAGTGCATGGGATAAGAGGTGCCTACCGGCCGCATAACTGTGAAAGTCTTGCAAGGCAGCTTCTCCGGGGGAGTAGTGTCCGTGAGAGAGACATTCTCGTAGACTCTGGCACTGGCCACCAGAATTTCTTGCTTGTTCTCCTTGACGTTGAGTTGCGTGCGGAACGAAAGACTCATTAATGTGAGGGGCGGTGCGTCCAGATTCTCGGTATCGGGCACCGGAGAGATGAGCGCAGGCTTCGATACCTGGCATTCAAACTTACACCAGGAGGCATTGTTGACAGCTGAGAAGTCCGCTTCTTCAATGTTAAGCCAACATGGACCCATGATGTTTTTCCAGAGCACAAATTGTTCGAACAATGCCGTGTTAGTACCGAAGACGTGGGAGAATGTCTCCCCCTTGACGTCCATGGGCAATGCAGGCTTATCATATGGGTAGAGAAGCTTCAAATAGTCCGTTTCTTTCGGAATGCCGGGCACCTCAAACGCATACTTGCGCGTGCACGGCTTGATCTTGTGCATTCCCACTCTCAACCTCGACATCATATCGTCTACTTCGCGATAGACATCTTCCATATCCACCTCTTCATCGGTCTCGCGCCCATGCTTGTGACGGTTCTCTCTGGGAAGAAAGTATAGTTTCCGAAGGATATTGTCGACTTTGACGAAAGCACTGGCATAGGAGCCCGTCTGTTTATTCTTCACCTTTCCAAACAAGCACAGACTCCCGTTGACCTCAGTGAAATCCAACCAGAACATACGTAAGCTTCCATCCTCCTCAACAACGTCTTGTGGACGTAATTTTCCGAAGGTTCGCATCTCAGAGTGGGCGGGGCTGCTGAGGACGTTCAGCTTGCTTCGGACGTCGTTCCAAGATGCATCAACGTCAAGTAGAGCCTTAGCAGGAGAAGAGCTGGCGATCGAAGGATAAGACTCCTTCTTAAGCTTAGGCACTGGTCGGCTTCCAGCCATGTTGATACTTGCTGCCTTGGCTTCGTTCTGTCCGGTAGCTTGCGTGACCTCCATCAGGTCGGTGTCATCCTCGTCCGACTCTTCTACCTTGACCGACACAGCCGTCTTCCTCTCGATGGCCTTGCTGATAGGCGATGAGGGCATCGGGTCACTCATGGGAAAGTCCTCATCATCCATGTTGGGAAGCGGACCATCATCAAAGTCGTCGTCCATGTTCATGTCCGACTGATCCTTTACCGGGGAGACCGGATCACTGTTCTCATCCTTCTTGATATGCGCATCCTTTCGCGTTCTGTCCGAGAGTGGTGGGGACAGGATCCGGACTTTGCGTCGAGTCTCGGACTTGACGATATTTCGGGTCGGTAGGCGTTGCGGAACGACGTTGGTATCGACCTCTCCAAGGAGGTCAGCCATGAAGGCGTCATCCTCTGCGGTAGCCACTGGCTAAAGTGGAAAAAAAGCCGCAGCAAGTTAGAACAAAGCCCAATTTCTAGACCCTCCTCCATCAAGACCCAAGCCTTCACGCAACCCTTAACCCGAGGGACAACCAAGAAACTCACCTTGGGCTTCGGGGCGGACGGCGCAGCCCCGCTGTTGAAGTATTTCGAGATCCCGTTGTTGATTTTCTCCTTCCTCTGCTTCTCTTCTTCACGTTTCCGCTTGGCAGCCTTGCTCCGGGCAGGCAGTTCATCGTCCTCGCTCTCACTATCGTAGTCGGCGCCGCGCTCGTTCCACACTTCGCGACCGTCGTCCGCGTATCCTTCGCCGTTGTCGTCGACCACGAAATCGTCCTGGTCGAGCCGATTGCGGATGATCTTCTTGTACCCTTCGTCATCGACCTCTTCGTAGACATCGCCCTGTTCCTCCACCTCATACGTGGAAAGGCGTTTCTTGCCCGCGGCGCGGAGAGCGCGCAACTCTGCTAACTTGGCACGGGCAGACATGGCGACCCGAATGTCCTTGGTTCTTCTTATGAAGAGCTAGAGTCCATGAAAAGCCGTTCACTTGGTCAAATCAATTTCGAACAAGCCTTAGAATAAGAATGGGTCAGAAAGTGGGTTCTGAGGAAGGGAGGAGGGGGGGGCTGAGAGTTGCCAGCTGCTGTTGCTCCGACAGGAAAGGCGGGAATCGCGCGGAGGCGGAGGCAGAGGCAGATTCCACGCGTGTCGAAAACGCGGTTGCGACGCGCAACCCACCAATCCCGTTAAAGTGGTTTTACACTGCCTATTATAGTGGGCGAACACCAACGCATCTCTAACTACGTAAAGTGACATCTCAATAATTCGGATTTTTCATACCAATGACCGACACAGTTTTACCCAACGAAAAAATTACATTGTCACTGTCAAGGATTCAATTGATTTGCTGCAGGACTAGCATTGACAACGTCATACATATAGCCCATCCTCTGAACTCATGTCGCTATCGTCCACTGCTGTCTGTTAGCGTTATCCGACACCAGTGGAGCCCTGATATTTACCTTGTACAATCCCATAGTCAAAGGACCCGTCCAGATTCGCCTTCAGAGTTTCACTGATCAGGAGTTGCGCCTCCTCAGTGAGAGTGCTATCTACTGCATTCAGGATTGACAGGTTGAAGCCTTTATTACCAGGCCCTAGCTGCGAGATAAAGTCAAGGATCCCATCGGCAGTGAACTTGCTGAAGGCGGGGATTACAAGGCTCTCCAGCTTCGATAGATGTGTGAAGGCCTGAAAAACGGTATCGTCGAAAAAGTCGCCGCTTATCCAAAGCTTTTCCAGACGGGGAAGGAACGCGGTCAAGGCCATGACATGATCTTGGGAAAAGCCGTCGGAGATGTCTTTGAGGTCCAGCTCACGTAAATTACTCAGCTGGCTCAGTGCTTGTACTAGGATCTCGTTGTCACGGTTGGAAAAGGAGGATTCACCGCTAAGATTGAGAGTTCGCAGAGTCTGCTGGCAGGCAAGGGCTTCATGAAAGGCCTGACTGCCTGCCATATTATACCGAGACAACGAAAGACTAGTCAGTTTGACCCCTTCGCTGATCAATGTCCGTGATAACAGGAAGGGATCATCGACAAATCGTCTCACTTCCAGTTGCCGCAATGATTCACAGCTGCCAATCCACTCGGCGACTTGCGAGACAATCATATAAAATCTCTCATCCCGCGCGGATGGAACCGAGTCCGTTAAAGTTAAGACCCTCAACGAGGGAAGGGCTGTCAGAGAGGGCAGTTGGGCGATGCCATCGATTGTGAGGCTCGTCAACTTCAATTCTGATAGCGATTGCCGGTGTGAGCCCAGAGCCACAATGGAGCGAGGTCCAAGCTGGCTCAGGCTGATCAGTTCGAAAGTTTCCAATGTGTTTGGCCCTAGTTGGTCGAGGAACTGTTCGGATTCAGCTTCCGCGGTTGTAGGCGGACGGTCTCTCCTGTGCACTCGTCAGTACTGCATTCAAAAGAAATTCAGTGGCGTATTTGGGCCGATACCAAGAATAGATGGTGAGCTGCTTAAATTTCGGACAGTGATGACGGAGCTGGGTCCCAGCATGTTCGCTCAGAGCCTCGCCAGACCATACCGTCAGTGATTGCAGCAAGGGCAGCCCTCCGACCCATTCGGATAGTGTTTCGGGGGGGACTAGAAAGGTGATTAGCAAGACCCATAACATGCACTGGCCAAGCTTAGAAGTTGGGCTTACCATTGAGCGACATCCCTCGTATAGAATTTGCCTTCTTCACAATAGCTGGTCGGCGTTAGCTCTTCATCTCACATGTCATCATATAAAGTCAAGAAGGGGTAGACAGACCGGAACCAATCTTAAGCTTGACCGAGTCGGCACTGGGATCGGGGCCCTTGAACGACGACCGTAGCCGTTTGTTGCCTTTCGCCTGGTAGTCGGAAGAAGCAATCTCTAAGAGTCCCGGTGTGAAAAAGTCGCTACAATCGGCCCGTCAGTGTTTCAATTACTTATAGCTGATATCTGGAGCATGTATTACTCTCGTATCCGCCCGCTGAAGTTCGGATCTTTCAGCAGATCTCCCAGATCATCCAGATCTAGATAACGAAGGTAGCTGTAGTAAGGCAGGTAGGTCAGATCCAAAGCCGATAAAGCAATGGATCGCCATAAGAGTGCCCACTTCCGCACAGTAGAATCAACCTCGCGCCTCACTGATGCATTAAATGTAAAGCGTCTGCGCGGGTTGAGAAACTGTTCATCCTCCGTCCCTCCGCCCCGTACCGGTGACGCATGGCACACTCTGCAGGGAGTATCAGTAAATACCCACCTCATGGGAACGAAGGAGGGCAAAACAAAGGACGAGAAACATACTTGTACAGCACAGCTAGCGAGTGAGCGGTAAAGTATCTCGACGAAATGGCGCATTGAAATAAGCTGTTGTGGTCTCGCTCATCTCCCAGGATATCCAAGATCATACAGAGGACGTCATCGGCCAAGACGAATCCCATCCTCGCAGCGCAGAGCTCCCGGTTGCCTGCAAATTCCCACAAAGTAACCAAGATAGCTCAATAGGCGTATTATGCTTCGACAAGAGGTGCTTGGCCTTGAGTCCTCGCGCGGGAAGGGTTCTTTGAAGGTTGTCTCGTGAAGGAGAGATACTGTAGGACCGCCAGTCCTCTCAGTACATACGCGCTTATGTAATCTCGCGTCGTGTTTGCGGTCGACGTGCGGCGGGTTTGCATCACTCATGGAGAACTTATCCGAGACCAAACAAAGACAATTTGTGATAGACGGCGTGATAAGGAATCAGGGGGTGTAGAGAAGGACACAAGAGCACCGCTCGTGATCCTAGTTCTCGTCACTCATTCTCGATAAGAAGCATACATGGCCTCCCTATCGTTCTCCCTCTCCCCGGAGGCGATCTATCAACTACACGATGCATTGATGTGCCTGGGTAAATTTGGCGACAATGTATCATTTGAAGCCGAATTCGATCTGGTACGTGATGCTGTCTCCGTGTAGCTTGGAAGTCCTGGAGTAACTCACACAGACGAAATCAAGCTTCGTTTGAGCGTCCTGAACTCCACCAAGACAGCCTACGCCGCCTTCGCTTTCGATGCAGACAAGTTCTTCGAATCCTACTCATTTGGGGTAGATAGACGCAATATGTCTGCAGGTGTTCAATCACATAAGTTCTGTTGCCAGGTGTTGATCAAAGTGGGTGGTCCCTGGGCTAAATCAACCGCCATCAAGGGGGTTTTCTTCAGCTAACATTGGAGTAGGCTCTCGTGTCCGTCTTCAAAGGAAGAGCAAGCGGCCGTAACAAGGACACCTCGGTCGAACGATGCGAGTTCGAGCTGCAAGATAATCCCGATGAGACGGAGTGTCGCCTCGTCATCAGACTAACATGCGGACTCGGTGATTAACCCTGCCCTCTACTGCAAGGGTATCTTAATACTGACGACTCAGGTGTCATCAAACTCTACAAGCTCACGTACGAGCCCGTCTATATCCAGCATGCAACATTTGACAGGTCCAGAGCGACGAATGAGTGGAGTATCGAGCCCAAATTTCTGAAAGAAGTCACCGACCACTTTGGACCGTCGGCAGAGCAACTGGACATTTACTCCGAGCACGGCAAGACCGTTTTCACCAGCTTCACTACCAAAATCGCCGATGGAAAAGGTTCCAAGTTTCCTAACCAATAGTCTGCTCGCCCATGTCTATGCTAACGAAATACCTTTGTATGCAGAAATCCTGCGACAACCGGTGCATACCTCCGTGGCCATCGACAAACGGGACTTTGAGTATTACCTGGCCGAGGACAATCGACACATTGCGATCAACCTGAAGGACTTCAAGGCTGTGCTTGCGCATGCCGATATTGTCCACGCCAGACTCACTGCCCGGTTTACCACCCCCTGCCGTCCGCTGCAATTCGCATACGAGCTCGAGGGTGTCAAATCCGAGTTTACCTTGATGACGAGAGGTGAAGCTGTCGAAGACGATGGGCCGAGCTCGTCTCGAGCCGCCGCACCACAGTTGTCTGCAAGACAAACCCCTGCTCCTGTGCAAGTGAGTCAGCCGAGGCCCCCTGCTACCGACGCAAGTCGAATGCCGCCGCCGTCCTCGCGGAGTCGATCTCTCCGCCCTCTTACCGGAACGTCCGCGCGAGCTTCACAGACCCCCGCAGAATCCCAGAGACCCCAACCGCCGGTCGAATTCGATAGTCTCTTTGTACCTGCGGATGATGACGGACAATGGGACGTGCCGAATGACGAGGAGGCTCCAGCCGAAGACGAGCTTGGCTGGGATGCCACGGGTGACAAAGTACGACTCCCAGCATTACCGTCTTCCATCTGCAGCGGGTTACTGACTCGATAACAAGGACACTTTCACCGCTAGCTTGAGGACGCGGGTACCCAACGAGGAGTCGGAGGCTGCCGAAATGGACCAAGAGCAGGAGACGGGCATTCCACCCACCCAGCGCATTTCACAGGTAACTTCAAGTCCCCTGTCAACTTGAAATTGACGAGGGAGCTAACACCGTCAGCTCCATGGCCTTGGTCTGTTCGATTAGGCAATCAAACATCGCCGCCCGGTATGCGCCGGTCAAGACAGACACGCCAAATGTCATTGACTCGATGGTTCCCACAACCGCGCCGGAGTCAACACTAGGCAGTGATGATCCAGCTTGTCGCGCAACCGGCGCCAACGCCCACAATTTCGGACTCGCCATCTGACAGGGGAATCCGGTTCCACTCCACCTTGACATTGCCCTGCGCATCGGTATCGGGACCACAGTTCCCATGTTCGCCCCAACCACAGGCCACAACCGTGCGCTCATCCAACCGAGCAAGAAGATGCTCGCTCCCCGCCGCCAGATCCCTCACCACCCTGCCGTGCCCCAAGTCCCCGGTACTGGTCGACGGAATCTGTCCGCGATCATTTCTACCCCAGGCCACCACCTCCCTATTGTTCAGATGTACATAGACACCATGCCAACTGACCTCGATGGCCTGATAGCCTCCCGCGCGTAGTGCCTTCTCCTTCACCTGCGACACAGACACCCCCGAGCGAATCCCCCACTTATCATCCACCGCGCCCAGCACGGTGAACTCCCCCCTGGCAGGATCGCCCATGATCACCGTAAACTCCCGCCCACACGCCGCCCCCGTCGCCCGGAACCCCAGCCCCTCCGACCCCTCAATCCTCCGAGGACTCCAGACCACCTTGTCCGGGATATTCGCCTCCCCCAACTGGCCCTTCCTCGCCGCGCCCCAACCCCACACGCTCCCATCGCAAAGCACCACCACCGTATGGCCCATGCCACTCGCAACCGCCCGCACCCTCATTCCCTGCGGCGGGAAATCCGGGATTGCGACGCCGCCCGCGCTCGCGCGGAGACACCCCTTCCCCAACCCGAGTTCCCCTTTCAATCCCGACCCCAATACAAACACTCGATCCCTGCTCTCCTGTCCCTTTTCCTCCACAGAAGCGACCAAAACCGTCCCCTCCCACGTAGCAGCCACCCCTGTGAACGTATCATAGACCTGACCACCACCACCGCCATCGCCACCCCCCAAATCAACAACTGGAACAACAGCACGCACCCTCCTAAACCGCTTCACCATCTCCCCCTCCCCCTCCCCCTCCTCCCCTTGTTCCCTCTTGGACATCCCACACCGCCCATCCTCATTCCACCCCGCCGCAAAAACCCCGCCCCTCCGATCCAAAACCAAAGTATGATTGCCGCCGGCCACGATGCGAGCCACGTCGCTTCCTTTCAGCCCACCCTCATCTCCCTGCGCAGCATCCTCCGCAGACGCAGACTCGAAAACACATCTCGTCGGCACGGAGACATCCTCCTCATGCCCGAGGCCCAATTGGCCGGAGCCATTCGACCCAAACGCGAAGAGAGGCATGCTGCTTCACTTTCTGTGATTTTTGTCGTGTTGTGGGGCTGGCTGGCTTGCTTGCTTGTGTTATTTGCTTTGCTTTGCTTTGCTTTGCTTTAGCCTAGCCGGTGATGCAGCGACTAGAGGACCCAAAATCAGAAGATACTGCCACCGTGGGACAAACCCGAAAAAAAAAAGGGGTGGGCTCGGTCAAAGAACAACAACAGCAATGGGAGTTGTTATGTTATCGCCGTTTCTTCGAGGACAGTGAGCTTCAATGACTATCTGCCCTTGGACGGAAAAAGATTAGATAAATCCACAAAAAGTAGCAATCGGAAAATGTATAGATGGAGAAGAGAAAAAAACAACAGACCACAGGTTTTGTTTGTTATGGCGCAAAAAAAAAAAAAAACTTGGGCTCGTGCTTGCTCTTGAGCGGGCAAGTGAAAGTCCTCTTCTCATTAATGTGACAAGAGAGCCTGGAGGTAATTGAGGGTAAAGGAGATTGACTGGACTAAGCAGCACCAAAGATCAGATAATCTTGCAAGTGATAACCAGTGGGGGTGGAGAGGAAATTCGATGCAGACATATCACTATCAGTGATAACGACGCGATAAACGTGGTAATGAAGGTACCGCCTTTGCTTATCGCTTGCCTTTTCCGAACTAGTGAGGCCGATTTTGCGGCAGAATCCTGGTCGGCCGAAAACGGCAGGGAGAGTGGAAGGCCGGCAATGACGACGTGCGAGAACGCCGTGGGGCCAGATGACGATGTAACTTGCCCTCCAATGAAACTGTAAAATGTCAAGTCCGGGGTAGCAATTTGGAGACGAAGGATACTCTAAGGCCCAAACCTTGCATGGGAAAGAAAGTCATGATGAAAAGTATGTATTTCCCAGCATTGGGGAGGATGCAGTATTAATCAGCTTCTATATACTAAAAGTAGGTATGTATGTACCTGGGTATTGGGAGGAGGTGTACAGCCACAACAAGAACCAAGCAAAACCACTCGCTCGAAAAACAAAGATTGTGAAACAGCAAGAAAGGAAGAGTCAAAGGCATCATCAACCCGGATTGGGGTATGCCACATGCAATGCATCACGCCGATGGTCTTTTCAAAGTGCTAGAAAGGGAATCATTCAACATAATCTAATGGTTGGTCTTCTCATTGAAGGACTCTTCCGAGCCATCCTGCGCAGCCGGAGGGAGAGCGAAGTTATCCGTCCTCGTGGCCGGCTTGTCCATGCCGCGGAACATAGGGCTGGTGCGGTGGAAGTAGGAGTGGACGTGGCCTTCTAGTAGAGACTCATCGGTGTCCTGCAGGTAGTCTTCGCCCTTGGTGGTCTCATCCATCTTGCGAGCCATGGCAGACTCCCATTCAGCGCGGAACTCCTCGACCTTCTGCTTGTAGTCAAGCTCGGCGTTGTAGTTCTTTCCAACACCGCGCAGACGCTCCCAGACAGACAAGTGCTTGGAGTGGATAGCAGGGCCGTGATAGTCCTGCTCACGGCCTTCACGGATGTATTGCCAACGACGTTCCTGCTCCTTCAGATCCAATCCAGTGGTATCGGGAAGGAAGAGCCAGGTGAGAACCATGCCAGCCAGACCCCACCAGGGCACAAAATAAAACTTGGTGCGGGTGCCGATGTAGTTGTATAGCACCGAGGCCAACAGGGCACCGAGTTTACCGCAAGCGGCGGAGATACCGTGAGCCGAGGCGCGGATAGGAGTGGGGAACACTTCAGCGGCAACCAAGAAAGTGATCGAGTTGGGGCCGAATTGGTTGAAGAAGGAACTCAGGAAGTACATAGCCTGGAAAGCGTGGATGTTCTCCGGCTGGATGTAGTGATCGTAGTGGAAAGCGGGGACGACAAACATGACGAAGCACATCAGGAAACCGATCATCTGCATCCACTTGCGACCATAGAGTTTGTTGTCCACGAAGAAAGAGGCACAGTAGTACCCAGCCAACGAGACACCGACATTGCACAAGCTCCACAACCATGTAGGCATAATGGATTTGTTGTGAGGGCTCAAGACTTCGATGAACTCGGAGCTGAAAAGCTTGTTGCCGTAGAAGAAGACATCATTGCAGAACCAACCACCGGTGGTGGCCAGAAGACGAGGCCCGAAGTACTTGAGGGTAAGCTTGAGAGAGTTGACATCGTAGCCAGTGACGGAAGCCTTCTTCTTAGCGGCGTCCAGCTGCTTACTAGCAGACTTCATGTGGTAGGCACGGTAGTAGACCAGCCACAGGGTTCCGACGGCGGGAATGGCGAAGGAGATACGGTAGGTCCACTGAGCGGCAACGGCGGAGTAGGGAGGGCTACCGCTTCCATGGTGGAAAATCAGTAGCAGGATGATCAGGATAGCCTGGTTGAAGAACTGGCCCCAACCTTGCATCAAGAAAGCGCTGGTGACCTTACGACCACGGTGGAGACGATCCTCCTTGGTCGAAACCTTTCCGGAGCCGACGGCATTCTCCATACCGCTGGTGGCAGTCATGGGATATTCACCTCCGACACCCACACCGTAGACGAACAGAGACCAGGCGTAGCAGATGATCCAGCCATTTTCGTTCACACCCCAAGCTGCGATAAGCATAATCAGACCGAGAAGCATGATCGTGGCATCCTGAATCAAACCCCAGCGGCGACCGACCCTGAGTTATGTGGTCAGCGAGATTCAGCTATCAAACTGCGGATTCGAATTG
Organism: Aspergillus uvarum CBS 121591; assembly: GCF_003184745.1. Classification (NCBI taxonomy): domain Eukaryota; kingdom Fungi; phylum Ascomycota; class Eurotiomycetes; order Eurotiales; family Aspergillaceae; genus Aspergillus; species Aspergillus uvarum. The sequence goes on along the minus strand of NW_020291399.1, from coordinate 46,697 downwards.
CATACCAGTCACCTAGAATACCGACCAGGATCTGACCGACAATGATACCAAGAATCTCGAGATAGTCAATGGCGTAAATCCATTGCTTCTCGCAGGTCTCAAATTCTTTCCAGCAGGACTTGAAGGAGTTCTGGAAGAGAGGCTTGATGTTTCCGATAGAGAAGAGCACGTAACTGGATAGGCGCAAAAGCAATGTGAGCAACACTGGTGGCACCCTCGGAAAGAGTCGTTGGAGGGGGAAACCTACCCTTCGAGACCAAGACCAGCACCAGGCAGGACCATATTCCGGAAGTAATAGGAGACAGGAGAGAGAGGGTCCTCCTTGATCATTCCCCAAATTCCACGAAGCTCACGCTTGGATTCCTGGGCATCGTAGGAACCAACGAACTTGACTCTCTTGACCAGGGGCAAATCAGCCCAATAGGTACCATCGGGGGTATAGCTGTCATCGGGACGAATGAGCTGATCGAAGGCACCCTTTTCGTGGAGATCCATGTCCTCGAGAGGATTATGGGTGCCGGTCATGTCAGGGCCATGAGGGGCCTGAGCACCGAGAGTGGCCATCTTGTCGGACGATGTGAAATGATAAATCGGCTTGGCTGGCGCAACAAGACTTTGACAAGATGAAGAGGCGCTCTGAGAAAGACCTCCTAGAGAGGAGAGAAGGGAAGAACGGGCGCGTTGACCGTGATGGAGGCGTCACACACGATGCAGGCCAAGTTGTTGGACAGCGGCCAGCCGTCAATCTTATATTCCGAAAATCTCTGGGCTGGGCGGACCAGCAACAGCCCACCGTCACGCCCCAGGCACATGTGCAAATGGTGGGACGTGATAAGCCGGACGCCGGTCTTGGGGGGTAAAGTGTGTGTGGTTCATGGGTCGACGGGGGAGGATTCTGGGTAATCCGTAGTCTGGTAGGTAGTGCGAGATCCAACAGTAGTGGCGGCGGGTGGGGAAGGAAGAATTAGTTCTAGCGGAGTGGATGCAAAGGAAAAAAGAAGGGTTCCACTGCGCTGCAAGTCGTCGACTGGGATGCAGGAAGGCGGACTCTCGCCAGCCCCAGTGCCTAGGCCCTAGACCCAGTTAAGGATATTGAATAGGTAATACTGGAGCCACTTTCTGTCTTTTCTGTCTTCCCTCTCGGCCTTGCGTCGCGGCTTTACGACCGGAGAGACCGGAGCGGGTGAAAGTTCCCATGAGAGGGGAGGAAATTCAATACGGGGCGGTTCATCGGTACCTTCCCTAGGAGAGGTTCAGTTGGTTTCCAATCCAGCTTGCCGTTCCCGGGCAGAGTTCAGTTCCTTCCTCCGAGATTCATTCGCACCCACACCCACCGTCACATCCACCCGGATGAATTGAGAAAAAAAAAAAAAAAGAACCCCATCTATTTGAGTATAATCATGAGTCTGCCGGGTGCCATAGAAGTAAAACAAGAAATTGCATTTTTTTTAAACCCCCAAAGGATTCAATCCAACCAGAATTATGAATGATTCTCAGGAATAATGCCGGGGATTGGGACGAACGGTCACGGATGATTGTGGCGGAAGTCAGTTGAGGTTGAGCCCGCCGAGGAAGAAAGACCAACCCTGGTGCGGAAAGGCGGGCGTGAGGGGCGTTTTCCACTGCAGAACTTCCGCCGCCGACCAATCAAAGGCGCACGTGGGGGCAGAATCGCCTTCGATCGACACTGACCGCCTTCTAGAATCACCCGCCCGGATCTACCTCGGTCCAATGGGATGTTGGCAGCCCGCAACCCCACTATGAAATGAAGCTGCAGTGGCCGGCCCCGAAGTCACCGTGGACCATGAATTCAAGGTTGGTGGCATCATCCTCAGGGCTCCCATTTTTTTTTTTTAACTGTAGGAATTTCCCGGGGGAGATAACCATAAGACCGGGGGATCTATTGGATCTGGATCTAAGAATACCTACCTAGTAATCGCGATGCTGCGAAAAAGACTGACCTGCATAAAATGGGCCAACCTGGCTGGGTCCTTTGTCCCCAGAAAAGGAAAGAGAGAGCGTGCGCTGTCACTACACAGTAGAGTATCTACAGTATGAGAACCCGAGGGCAAGTGGGTTGGCAGTGAGAGCGGCAAGAGGGCTCCGCTCGGATCTTCAGTGTGTTACACAACAATGTTCATCATGATGTTGATTCTATCTCGATTTCATTAGATCTTACAGCTGAATGATGCATTTCCCGATAATATGTTGTCCTGCGTTGTCCTTCGTCCTTACGTTCCTTCGGTCCTCGTCCGCATGACACTGACAGCCACGACAGCCATGGACTATTTTTTTTTCTTTTTGGAATAAGACATGGCTCATGGGAACACGCGCACATAGTTTGACCCGGGCTGAAACTCGTGGTCGAAGTCTAAACATGTGCCGATGCATACGTAGGTGCATACGGGAGGAGTTCAATTCACAATACACAACTGAACAATTGAATATGGTGTTTGGCATTTCTTGGCACTGCAGCTGCAGTTGTTCGTCCGCCAGCCAGTCGCATCGCGTCCTGCCAGCACGTTCCCGCCAACCCTTCCCCAGTCGTCAACAACACTTTCCCCTCTCTTTCATTTCCTTTCCCCGTCTTTTGTTGCCCTCGTGCTCCTGTGCCTATCTGGGACGTGCCCCCTTCCCCCCCCCCCCCCCTCCCCTAATTATCGTCTGGTTGAAAGATCCATCCGGTTTTATGGCTCCTGCTCGTTTCCACGGATGGAGACGTCGACCGAACACATGGCACTACTCCGGAGGACGTCCACCTTCCTTGGACCTATCCCTTGCCTGCATCGCTCCACGGTGCATCTCAGCCAGCTTATACATTATTCTCGTGCAGGACGCCGGAACGAGGTGCCACGGCCACAGTACAGTGCAATTTGGGACCCTCCGCCTCCGCCCGATCATGGTCATCAAATCTATTGCCTGTTGGATGATGACGGTGCACGTCTCGTCATGGAAATGCTCTGAGCGGATTTGACCGGTATCGACCTTGAAACCTTAAAGATAGGGGTCTCATCATCATACTACACCTCCTGGCAGTATGAAGCCGGTCCTGGGTTTGGTCCAATGAGAGCCGCGGGTCCCGCCTCGTGGCTACATGGCTCTCTCCTCTCCCCTTACCCGGGCCTACCATCAGCAATCATGGATGCTGACAGGGTCTCCTACATCAAAAGAGCTGATCGAAATTAGGGATCGTCTGGCGAACTGCTCCTTCCAGCTCCATCCCGAGCTTCATGGATCATGGTCGGCCGCCATGCTGCGTATGCATCTGGAAACAGCTACCCGGCCGGCCCTAGTGCAGCACGTTGGCCACGCGCCCTGATAGTTGGGTAATAGCTGGACGCAAGGTAGCATGGGGGCTCTGGACCCTGATCCTCCTTTCATCAAATGGCAGGATCTAGGTGCCACTCATAGCCCAGTAGTGCGCGGCGTTCAGCGAGATCGGCCGCTCATCTCCTGACATTGCACCCAGGCGAGATCCAGCAGAGCCGATGGTGGTCAGACACGGTCTCCTCGAGTAGAGATCCGTTGAAGAATGAGTGGTTCGATGAAGTGTGACCGCCACAGTGGCATGAAGTCCTGCTTCTTGTACATGGATTGAAGATGAAGCACACTATGCGCAGGCTGATATCTGTTTCCGTCATCCAAGCAAAGCTTGACTGACAAAGCTTGACTGAAGGCGTGTATCACAAGCCTTCTTGGCCTCATATCGCGCCCAGAGAACACACGGCTTGGTTTCCGCCACCGGCTGGAAGAAGTGGTTTCGGGGCGAACTGACTCGCCAGTCTTGTTTCTTGGAGTGCTCTGCCTAGAATCATCCTGGCGCTGCTTATGCATTGCCACACCTTCGACCCTGCATGCCTGGAAGGTTACTAGGCTAGGCGTCGAAGGAATGCCAACGCGGCAGCCGATACACCCGCTCTGTGTTAGTTCAAGCAGCTGTCTTAAGTGGGTTTCCCCCCTTACTTAGTCATGTACGATGCATTGTCACCGAGTGAACTGGCTCTCGCTCACCCGTTACTCGGGTGTAGCCCGGCCCGCGCCACCGGTCATCAGGTCGGTTGCCTTGTGTAATCGTCGACGGGGGTACAGTCCCAAGCCTTTGCATGGACACAAGGCTTACCCGAACACCCTAATTCGACAGACTATGGCTTTGGTGGTTGTGGTGGTGAGGTCATGCTTGTCCGTTGGTTTTCTTGGCCCAGTGCTTTCAGTACCGACCTGAGAAATTGTCCAATAACTCGCGGTAAGCGATCAATCCCGTAGATTCCAAATTCCGCCACGTTCCTAGTATGAGTACATACATGAACCCTTCTGTAGCCCTGCCAGCGGAGCAGGCGATAGTATATCCGATCCCACTGCATTAGCTACGCCACCGCAGACATTAGAAGTTGGTCATCTACCTCGCGTTCTCCAGATGAAGAATAAGGAGCATATCAAGATAACTCATCTCATGCATCATTTCCCTCAAATTAACGAAGAACATACTTGGGCAATGTATTCATTCGAGTGAAGTGTTCATGAATGTGCCTAAGCTTTATGCTCAACCGAGGTACTACTTATCAACCAGTGTTCAACGAATGCAAACTCCCCCCAAACCCTCCCTCCCTCTCCCCTTGAGCAATTTTACTTTAGCTCTTTTACTCAAAGCTCTTGCTGATTCGCAAGATCACTAGTACTACATTGTGAAATATAGACCAATACCCAGCTCCGTCGTCGCGGACCTTCGATTGAGTTATCGACGATGATGGATCTGCAGATAAATACATCAGACCTGCTGTCAATTCATCAAAGAATAACCTATCTCCATAGTACTAAGCGCCCTCACATTCCTGAGTCCTTGATATAGCGACCATGAGACCGGTTGTTGATGGTTGTACTCCTTCTCGTTGTTTCAAAAAGGACGATGTGATTAAATCTATGATTTGGGCGCTTCATTGAGGAGGGGCGTGGTCATGGGAGATATTCCGGATTTGCAGAGGCCCTACTGACCGGATTGCAAGAAGTAGGGTAAAAAGTTATCGTGGGGATCAGTCGCTCTTTTCATCGCATGCCTCCAGGCCAGCAGGCTGGTCACTCGAGGAGCTCTGCTCGAACGATGGTAGAATGATGTTTGTTGCTTGCGCGTCAGGTAGTCTTGTAAGTATACCGCTAGCCCTCCCAGAGAGAGCATCCTTGGAGACATCCTAGCCGCAAAGGCGGATGGGGGAAGTCGTAAATATCACTCTATGTGGCTGGACCGTTGAATGTAGCGGGTGTTGTCGTAGCAGAGCGTTCGGAGGAGCATCTTGTATACTCGCTAGGGCGATAGCCCAATTGTTTCTGGACTATGCCGGTATCTGGAGCCTTGATAGTCGACTACCAACTCAGGTTGGACCATGGTGGAATTCGCCATCTGAGAGCGACAAATGCATACATGGTCCGCCTGGTCGATCAATCCTCGCGTCCACGCCCGGGTAGACCTTGGTGCTTCTACCATTGATTGAGAGATACGAGACTGGACGACAGGTAGAGACTAATGTGAGCACCTGTAGAGAATAGCCGAGCTTGGGGGAGGAAGGTCTGTGGCATGTTTGCTAGTATGGATGGAGCAGTCATTGCTCCGATACCGGTGTCTTAAGGCAAGTTCATGCCTACATCCCGTAGCTATCAATTGATTAGGTGACATGACAAGGACCTGTTTGATCAGATATGGACTTCTTCAAATCGGTTATTCTAGTTCACTCTCGCTGAACACAAGGGTACATCTCCAAGCCCAAGATGGAGCCACCTGGATCATCATACTTTCTCTCTCTGTGAAGTATCAACTCCGATTCTAGTACAGATCAAAAGACAGAGTGTTGCCAGAAAGCAGTCCCTGTAATCACATCGTTGCAAGGGCGGAAAGCAAGAAAGCGCGAGACTTGCTTGAGAACTTTCTGATATTGTCAAAGGCTTCTTACTACAGAGGCATTTGCTCCAGGGCCGTGATACGGGCGTTGCAGCAGGGCCTGACACTAGATGCACACAAACCGAAATCTAGGTTTTACTGTACATCAGGCGCTCTATCACCTAGCCTGATATCTGCTTTCTGTTTTGATCATGTCATGGGCCTTCTCTCATTGAACCACCGCGAACCGTTCCGCGGGATCATGGCCAGTACTTCATCGTAAGTTACTGTATGTACATACCTAGTTCACATCAACTCATCGCGCTAGTGTTTGACCGTGTGGGGGTGGGGGAACGCTATACGTGATAGAACTGACCACAGGCGCTTAAGTTCAGCCATTGATAATTACGGAGTACAGTACAGTGTGCTCCGACGGTCAGCCGTCTGCGCTTGACCCCCGCCGACTATACTTAAGATAGTAACACTTGAGACTGGAAGACGCGCAGTGATCATGACTTTGGACCACGGAGGGGCAGAGATTCATAGGTCAACTAGTTCGTCAATGCTGTAATGAGAGACGAAAGTGCCCTCACTTGCCTGCAGCATCTTTTGCTCAACGATGGTGTCGACGTTCGCCCGCTCTTCCTCACTGAGCAGACCCAGTCGATCATTGACAGTTGTCAATGGGCCATAGAACCTTGGATCGATAAACTTCCAATATATCTCATCGAACATGGAACTGTGGCGTGAAGCAAGACAAATCCAAAATAATCCAGTCTCCAATGATTTCTCCATAGCGATGGATAGCCGTTGTGATTGTGACAAGAAATTGTCCTGGAATTTCTTGGCCTCACACTCCTTGAGAACCTCGAGGAATGTGTTGAATCTCGGCATAAAACGCACCATGAATTCATCCAGATCAGTTTCCCAGTCTTCCAGCTTCTCCAGTAAAAGCTACCAAGGCACCGCATATGTGAATTCGACAGGAGCAGCATAGGAGAACTCCCAATCGATGACTCCAGTAACAGCCAGTCTTGATGCATCAACAAGAACATTGTCGGGACGGAGGTCATCGCAATATAGCCTGAAAGGACCCTTGCAGTGTTCCTTGGAGATAGCACGCGACAATTTGCGGAAAAGACAACGCGCAATGTACTTCTTCCGGCAGTCATCTTCATCGGTTACCGCATCATTGCGCTGTAGCTCCAAATGATGGAAATGGTGATGCGCAAGCTCCTCAAAATAATCTGCTGCATTGTCGAAGCGATGTTGTTCAAATATACTGTGCGGAATATTGGAAAACTGAGCAAGTCGATTCATGTTGAAGGTGAATGGTCGTTTCTGCACCGTCCACTCGCCGGACTCGTCCAGTCGAACAGCTCCAATGAAGGGGAATTTAGGCTTCGATAGCTCCAGCAAGATCTCGGCCATGGCCATATAAGCTCTTCGCAATACAGACATGTTGATGTTCGAGCGCAGTGTGACTATCTTCTGAGACAGTTCTCTAAGATGCCCACTCAATGGCTTGCCCTCAACGTAGTCCATTACGATGTATGGGCCAACCACACACTTTCCAGAACCCAGAACCTTGGGAACAGGGACCCTTGTATGCTGGGCAACATATTGCATGATAGCGACCTCGTCTTCGACCTTCTCACTACGAGCGACGATCCGACCAAGAGCAGTGAAACGAACCACGACACGATGGCCGTCATCGTAGGTCACGCGGTAACAAACATTGAAAGCGCCATTGGCAAGCGGCGCGGCTTTGACGGGTGTGCCAGCACGGTGGCGGGAAGCAACCTTCCCCGCCAGCTCCTCGGGTGAGTTTCGCAGTAGATTCTGGAGCCACACTTGGAAGATCAGATTCGATCTCTCTTCTGCGAGGTGGTCGAAGTCCATGTTGCATACAGTGTGAGAGTGACTCTGGGGGAGTTGTTAGCAAGAGGCACTGTACAAGAAACACCTCAGGGAAGGGTTTGAAGCGCGCTCACCGCAATTCGTCCGAGCCCAATTGGTCGACTGTTTTTTGTCCAAGCCGATATTCACCTACTATAAAGCGCCATATTCCAGAGCATCTCAACTCCATTCCATCCGGACAATGCCATCATTGATTGATTGGTGACTGGCCGGCATAGGTAGCTTTCTGATAAACAGCAAGCTCACATTGATATAGTAGGCTTCTATCCACGATGTCAATATTGTGGGCTCGATTAAGGCAGGCCATGAGAGGACACGGTTTCCCCATGAGCATGATCCTGCGCAGCTGTCTGGCTACCTTCTCTGACGATGTATGTTCCCTGTAAGATCTTGACAAGGTTTCAGGTTCATGTCTAGATCGAGTTTCGAATTGTATGAGGTGGGGTCGAATATCGGAAACCCTGAAGTGTACATCGTGTGAGAATAGAAGAAAAAAGATAATGAGAAAGGCTTCTGTAAGCCTCGAGGTACCGCCTTGCGGGATGCCGCTGTAGATAGTAGTAGGCGGAGTACACTGCAGGACTCCGTCCGTCCTGTCATAGAAGGAAACAACCCGATTAGGAAATGCATCTCCTTCACCCGCCTGGTTACAACACTACATTCTGAATGATAGCGACTGGCACTGAGTATCAACTCAGGGTCTATAGCATTTAAAATTCTCCAAACTTGCCAGTGACACAGCATGCGACTCAATGATTCGCTCCCGACCTGAAAAATATCGTCAATCGGTGCTACTATCACGTCAGTCGATATCAAGCGGGGTAAGACAGCCTCCAAGCAAGACTGCCAGAACCATCAGTATCTTGGATCTTAAGCCTTGCAACATGCCTTTCTGCTAACAAGATTATATCTCATATACTTTCATTGAGCACAAACACGCCATGGCGATCCAAGCACCTACCGCAAATGCAGCACACGACGATGTTTCAACCGAGCCGCTAGAGGCATACGTCCATCCGCCGGAGACAACGCAAGCGCGTAAGTACTTTTCCTACTGACCATATATGGGGGCAGAGCTCACTGACAAGCGAGCCAGTCGACTATGCAGACCTCATCACGCTTGATCTCTCTCTCTTCGACACCCCAGAAGGCAAAGACAGACTAGCGAAACAATTGAAGCAAGCTGCGCATGAAGTTGGTTGGTCTTTCCCCTTCCTGATGCATAAGATGGCTCGAGTCCGGAAAAGAGACCAAGCTAAGAAAGAGGATAGGCTTCTTCTACATCACCAATTTTGGCCTCACCCAAGAACAGATTGACCGACAGTACGCCATCGGGCAAGAGTTCTACGCGTTGCCCTTCGAAGAACGATTAGAGTATCGCGCTCCGCTTGAAGAAGGGAACTACAATGGCTACCGCCCGCTCGGAAGCGTCGAGCTCGCCCCGGGCCAGCCAGACAAGGTGGAGATGTACAACCTGTTCAAATTCATCCCACAGACGCAGCGCACCCAGCCGGACGTGATTCACCGGCACTGGAAGGAGATCGAGCAGGTCCATCGCCATATTCATGAGAATGTAGCGCACAAGATCCTTCGGCTTCTCGCGATTGTGCTGGAACTACCAGACGAAGAGACTTTGGTTAAAGGCCATCGTTACGAGGCGAATTGCGACAGCGCGCTCCGGTATATGATGTCGAGGGCACGGTCCGCGGAGGAGAACGAACGGTGTAATCATATCTACACACGGGGCCATACAGACTTCGGAACCCTGACGTTTGTCTTTCAGCAGCCAGTGGCAGCGTTGCAAGTGAAACGGTCGGCGGAGTCAGAGTGGCAGTGGCTGAGGATACCCGAAGGCTATGCGGCGGTTAACATCGCCGATATTGTAGAGTTCCTATCGAATGGGTACCTGAAGAGTGGGGTCCATCGTGTCGTGTCTCCGCCAGAGGATCAAGTCGGGCTAGATCGATTAGGGCTGCTGTATTTTGTAAGACCGTCAGATGAGATGAATCTTGGGGCCATCGATAGTCCGCTGCTCAGGCGATTGGGGTATTACTCGCATGGAAGGCAGGATGAGAAGGAGGTAGCTATCCCTGCCACCGAATGGGTAAGGGCGAGGGTCAAGAAAAATTGGGTGAAGGCTGAGTCGAAAGAGGTTCTCTCGTTGGGTCGGTTTCAGACGCAGGTAGTGTACGATTAAGGCTATTGCATTCGACTGTGTTAGGGTACTCTCTCATTGAAATGAGGATCGTTCTCTATCCTAAAGTCATGACCAGCCCGAGCTTCTGGCTATGAGCCACACTGAGAGTGAAGCGCGGGGTAATTCCAGCTCAGACCTTTCGCGTCAGCAGCGAGCGCCACGTGCCAAATCCGGGGTAACACCCATTAGTGGGGCGTGCGGGGGACTTTAGCATTAGAATACGAAGATTGGCTGACAGCAAGCAGACATACGACGTTTACACAATAGTGCTCCACGTGCAGACAAGCATTGCTACACCTCAGACCAAACCATGGGTCGTTATGTGTAAAAGTGCATAGTACACTATCCACGTCCCGGTCACAAGTGTGACATCTAGTGAATTGAGGACTCTGCAAGCATAATGGATCATGATAACCCATGGGCCAGTGCGCTCATGGATTCGAGGGTTAGAATGACGAGGATGTTACCATCCCCTCGTAGTCTGACCGCGGAAATCGAATCTGTTCATTAAGAATAGGGTTGGATCACGATTAGAGTGCGCCAAGAATACCATCGGTGGGCGCGCACATTCTTCACGCTGGCGGTCGATGAGTCTTTCCACGCTGCGGTATTTGCTGCCTGACTTCTCAGGCCAACGCATTCCAATGGTATCTCGTGTCCAATTGGAATCGTCTTCAAGCCAACGCGGTAACATTGTGCTATTCGATAAGTAGCGAGACGTACCGGAAGAAGCGAAGTTCGAGTCCACGACGCTCCTCATCTGAATCTTGCTGACGACTGGCCATCTCAAGGAATGCTCGACGACCTCATAGGCTCGATAGCGAAGAGTATACATGAGAACTCCATGCCAGTCTGGGACAGCTGCAATGAAAGTTGATTCTCCAAAACCTGTTTGTTGACAGCAGACGTTGAGCGGCATCGTTGCACCATGAGTCGTCTAGTGAACTGGTTGCCGACAGTGGCAGCATTTATCGCCTTCATACTGACACTAATATGTCTCTTCGCGGGGTCACAAACGAGTGTACTGCCCGACACTTCAATCCTAACGGTGAGTTAACCTGCTCTCATCGCCAAAGTGCCACCAAATGAGCTCAAAGTTGAGAGGCCTCTGACGTCTACGACAGATCTATACCTCAAACATCAGCCAGGGCACGGAGATCGCTAATTTCTACTCCATCCATGTCATGTCATACTGCGAGGGAGAACTGCGGGTGAATCACAAGGACTTTAACAACTGCTCCGATCGAACGTTGTTCTTCTCCTTTGATCCGGATGCTGCAATCCGGGCCGACACCGGGAATACTACCTCCCCGGCGGACTTGGGGTGGCCCAGCGCGATCACCGACGACTTTTATGCCTTCCAGATGACATCGCGCAGTATGGGAATATTTTATTGCTTGGGAGCCGGGGTGGCCGCCCTGGCGCTGTTGGAAAGGGCGTGGTGGGCGCTCAGACGCGGTCCGCGACAGACGATAACGGAAGTGTCGTCCATGATGGTATGATCCCGTCCGTCTTGCGATATGTGGGTTCTCAACGAATGATACTGACCCGCGCGCAGTTGAGTTTCGTGATGCTTGGGATCTCGTCCATCATTGCGACCGTGGTTGCATTCCAGTTTGTCAAACTGGTCAGCTACCATGGACAGGACGCCGGAGTAACAGCGGAGTACGGGCCGCAGTTCCTGAGTCTCACTTGGGCAGCAACAGGGCTGTATCTGATTGGGGGCACCACAGGGTTAGTGATGGTGTTGATCGACCGCAGTCGACCTCCTGTGGACAATGTTCCTTATGACAATGATGGATTTGACGAGGGCCCTGACGATCTGCTGGAAGATCATGCCAAATCGGAAGTCCACAGTCACCACAGTGACGATTCGGTAACATTGCGTTCACACGAATAGCCCGGGTTACCAGGTACGGAGTAAGGAAGAACGCGGGAATTTCCAACGGGACTGTAAAACGAATCGGAAGATAGAAAGGGCAGAAGGCGACAAGGGGGCCGATCGGACGGATGGAAATGGGTGGAAAGTGAGGGAAAAAATGGATTGGACCGGGCGGGAAACGGCGATGAAGCCATTGGTGTGTAACTGCAAATAACTCCCTAGTACTCGTAATTAGTCCCATTGTATTATTACTACTGTACTGTACTGATTGAACATTAACTTGTCGTTTGAGTGAGAACTCACAGTCGTTTGCTGTGCCCTTTCCTTTCTACTCATGTATGAAGCGAGGAATCGAGAAGGATCGAGAAAGCTGGGGGAGACAGGAAGGGTATTAAGCCCCACATGAATTGTCTTCAACTTTGGGAGATGGAATTGGACCGAGTCGATGAAGGCCGAATTCAAGATGGAGCCAGTAGTCTATTTGGGAGGACGCGGCGGAGGAAAGAATAACGTCACAGGGTGGGGGAGACCGAGGAGACCGAGACTACGACGTAAGTGTAAGGAGGAAGTTGTTGTTCTCAGCCAGACTGACACCGGCAGCAGTGGGTCTCTTTCCTCCTCGTTTTCCCCAGCGGCATGACGATGTGATGTTTGATCGAACGACTGCCGCCCACCAGTCTGATGATGATGATGACATTCCACTCCTCCCTTTCACCACTGGCCAGAAACCATCATCATTCCAAGAACATAGGCCGTACTCGGGAAGAGGTCTTCGTACCCCTCGTGTCGTTTGAATCCTCAAGCCGAGTTGTGCCAAGGGAAGACATTCCTATCCGGGCCGATGTACTCCGCAAACCCGGGGAAGTGCAGAATGACCAGGGTAGGATAGGGTAGAGTAGTAGTAGTGTAGTAGTACTAGGAGTCTAATATAGGCCAGTCGTAGTAGACGGAGTGGTTTCAAGATCACTATCAACCTGACTGGTCGGGAGGGATCGGGAGACCGGCCGTGGCTGATTGGGGTTGATGTTGTTGAGTATGATTATGGAAGCATACCACCACATGGCTCTTCTCACCAGACAGAGTCAGAAGGATAGCTGCATCCCCCCTGCTACCTGCTAGCTGCAATCATGCAAGTGCGTTTGTTTCCATGATCATCATACAGGTGTAGTAGTTAGAATATCCTGTTTAGGATCACCGCACGGTTGACGGTATGGTGGTTCGTTTGGTGTAAGGGTCCCTCACGTCATCCTCGGATTGGTGAGTCTTGTTTGAGAGAGTTGAGGTCATTGTCCTGCTCCACCAACCAATGATCTATGCAATTCGGCTGCCATTCCCATGTCCCGCACATACCGCGACTGGGGCCTTTCTCTATGTTTCTATCGCGCCTGCCTGCTTCTCACAGTATCACTGGATGTGTTGCTGCGCCCCTCTCTTCCCCCCCTCCTTCCCCTCTTCGATTTGCTCCTCCCTCCATTGCGGCCTCATATAATACCCCTCTAACCCCCCTCCTCAATCCTTTTGTTCTATTCCTTTTTCATTCACCATCAACATCAACAACTCTCACATCAATCATCTCTCTCCTCTACCTCCACCTTTTCTCTTCCTATCAGAAGACCCCTTCACCTATCACCAAGACTACTACTTCCCCACTCTACATCTCTTGACTACTATCAACCATTCTCTACCCCATATACCTCATCACAACACTTCATCATGGCTAAGAAGGCTATCCAGTTCGGCGGTGGTAACATCGGTCGTGGCTTCGTTGCCGAGTTCCTCCATGAGGCTGGCTACGAGGTCGTCTTTGTCGATGTGATGGACCAAACCGTCAACGCCCTTCAGAACGCAGACTCGTACGAAGTCACCGAGGTTAGCGAGGAAGGGGAGAAGACCAAGACCATCACCAACTTCCGCGCCATCAACTCCAAGACCCACGAGAGCGATGTCATCCAAGAGATCGCCACCGCCGATGTCGTCACCTGTGCCGTGGGCCCCAACATTCTCAAGTTCATTGCCCCTGTGATTGCCAAGGGTATCGATGCGCGCAAAGCAGAGAAGCCTGTGGCTGTCATCGCTTGCGAGAACGCCATTGGTGCTACTGACACACTCCACGGTTTCATCAAGCAACACACCGCCGAAGACCGCGTTGAGACTCTGTATAACCGTGCCCAATTCGCCAACTCGGCCATCGATCGTATTGTACCCAATCAGCCTCCCAACGCCGGTCTCAACGTCCGCATCGAGAAGTTCTACGAATGGGTTGTCGAAAAGACTCCCTTTGGCGATGTCGGCCACCCAGATATCCCTGCCATCCATTGGGTTGACCACCTCGAGCCCTACATCGAACGCAAGCTCTTCACCGTCAACACTGGCCATGCTACCACAGCCTACTTCGGTCACATCCGTGGCAAACGCATGATCGCCGAGGCATTGGCTGATCCAGAGATCAAGGAGATGGTGTACAAGGTCCTTGGCGAGACTGCCTCCCTTATCACCGACAAGCACGAGATCTCAGACGAGGAACAGAAGGAGTACGTTGACAAGATCATCCAGCGTATCTCCAACCCTTACTTGGAGGACAACGTTGATCGTGTGGGACGCGCTCCACTGCGCAAACTTTCCCGCAAGGAGCGGTTCATCGGACCTGCTGCCCAGCTCGCCGAGCGCGGTCAGAAGTACGATGCCTTGATGGACGCGGTCGAGCTGGCTCTGCGCTTCCAGAACGTGCCTGGTGACCAAGAGAGTGCCGAACTCGCCGAGATCCTCAAGGGACAGTCCCCTGAGTCGGCCACCAGCCACCTAACCGGCTTGGAAGAGAAGCACCCTCTGTACCCTGCAGTCCTCGAGCGGGTGCGCAAGGTGCAGGGAGTCAAGGTCTAAGCGGATCGAGTTTCCAACGGTTATCTCGCCGTAAATGAGATAATTTGTTATGTTTTACGATGTTCACGAAGATCATTGCGAGTTCAGCAATTCCGAGTTGATCACGGATCTGGAATCCGAAGAAGCCTGTACAACCGGTTCAGCCGCGGGACGGCGAAGAACCATACGGGATATGGCGAACAAATGGTCGGCGCGAACGGAGCATGGGATACCAGCATAGGTTTTGCGTTTTTTTTTTTTTTTCTTTTTTCTTCTTCTGATACTTCCTGTATTTACAGAGCACTGAGCATTTCATATACCAAATGCACGAATACGCTATAACTTCTCTCCTGCCTTTTGTAATTTGTAGATAACCTATGTCTGAGTACTACAACTTACTATCCACCCACTTGGGATGCCTCTTCTCCACAAAGGCCCTCAGCCCCTCCTTGATATTCTCCCCCGCGTTCAACTTCTCCATCCACTCCTCCATCAGCTTGCCCGTCGCCTCATCGGCCCCCTCCCGCTCCCACCCGCGATTCACCCCGGCGCGGCTCACCACCACCGCATCGGGACTGTTGGCCGCAATGCGCCCCGCGACCTCCAAGGCGCGGTGCACCACATCCCGCTCCGGCTCCCCCTCAGCGTCGATGGGCACGACCTCATTCACGAACCCCCACCGCAGCGCCTCGGCGGCGCTCACCTTCCGGCCCGTCAGCACCATCTCCATCGCGCGCTGGCGGCCCACCGTGCGCACCAGCCGCGGTAGCGCCCCCGCCCACGCCACCACCCCGCGCGCCACCTCCGGAAAACCAAAGTAGGCCCGCTCCGACGCGATCACCAGGTCCGCGTTCACGGCCATCTCGCACCCGCCCCCGAGGCAGAGCCCGTTGACCGCCAGGATGATGGGTTTTTTGCCCGTGCGCCGGGATAACCCCCCGAAGCCGGTGGGGGGGGCTATTGGGTTGGTGGGTTTGGGGGTGGTGGTTTGGGTTTGGGTTGCGAGCCATTCTTTGGGGGGGAGTCAGTTTAGTTCCAAGTTGGGGGGATTGGGGATTGAGGGAGGATTGGGGGACGGGCGACGACACACCTTTCAGATCGGCGCCAGCGCAAAACGCCTTCCCGCTGCCGGTGAGCACGCCCACCCGTAAGGCCGGGTTGGCGTCCATCCAGTTCCAAATGGCGTCGAGTTCGGCGTGGCCCTGCGTGTTGATGCAGTTGAGGTCGCGGGGCCGGTTGAGGGTGACGAGGAGGATGTGGGGGAGGGGGAAGGAGAGGGAGGCGTGTTTGGCGGTTGGGGTGGTCATTTTCTTCGTTTTTCTGGCGCCGGTGGGAGATTGAGGTTGAGATTTTGTGCTGAGGAGAGGAGGTGTGAGGTTGGGGTGAAAGGTTTGATGCTGTTCTTGGTTGGTTGTTGTTCTGGGCTATGTACTGTAGCACAGTATTTATGGGGAAGCTCCGGGAAGGAGTCCAGATGTTGGAGACGCCCGCTGGAGTGGAGTACGGACGGCTGCGGTGGAGTTGCCGAGGTTCGACCTTTTCCTTAGCTCACTATGCTCGGCTTTAGATTGAGGCTTTAAGCACTTATCATTATGCACAGTTTACAGCATGTCAGTAAACTCGAAGAGAATTAAGCAGTGTATTCAGAGAAAAACTCCAACAGATCTACTACACCAAACACTAGTCAGATCAAGCTATGCATCATTCATGTCGGTCAATACAATTCAAATCACATCAACATCCATCCTGCCCTTCCAAACGCCTCCCAACTCCATTACAAAACACACACACACACACACAAGATCAGAGATATTCGTGTAGTCAGATCACCCCTTGTTGATCCAGCCACTGTGCACCATAAAGTCATAGATCCGACTGGTCTTGGCACTGTCGATCTGCGGAGTTGTCAGTACATCGTCGAAAGTCAGAGCGTCAGAGCATTACCTTGCAAATGGTCCGTGCATCCTTCTTCTTCAAACTGCCTCCCTGCTTCATCGACTCCTTCAGCAGTGTCTCTTTGATGACCAGGTATGGCTTCGGTTGTATATGAAGCACATTGCACACCTCTACCTCCTCCTTTGTCAGCAAATGCAGATCCGGGGCAGCTTCGTTCTCCAGCTTCCACGGAATCACCCCGTTCAGCGGCTGCACAATGAACTTGGTCTTCGCCGGCGGCGTCGGCGTGCTGATCCCGTCCCCGTTGGAGGCAAACATCCGGTCAAAGTCATTCATCGGCTGACTGGGAGGCTCGGGAGCTTTCGGGGCACCAGGGGTGCCTGAGGCCTTCTGAAGCCGCAGAGGCAGCTCTGGCGTCGTCAACTGACTAGCCGCCGACGGCTGTTCGGGCTGCTGTTGCTGCTTCGGTCGTGTGCTTGCGAATCGGTCAAATGAGCCCTGCGGCGCCATCCTCTGGGCGCGCTGTTGCTTCTCCTGCTCGTATTTCTCGCCACCTTTTAGATCCCCGATACCCATCTGCCGCCATTCCTGCAGCTGCGAGATGGCCAGACGCAGGTTGTGCTCGTACTCCAGTCCCTTGTTGAACTCTTCAAAGTCGTCGTGGTTCATCATCCGGGCAAACGGTTTCGCCTTGTTGAGCAGATCCCGTTCCTCTTTCGTACGCTTCTTCTCTAGCGCCGTGTTCTTCCGGTACTCGAGCAGGTTGTGCTCAAAGAGGACCTTCTTGCGCTCCGTGCGCGCCGTCAAGCGCGAGTTGTAAATGTCCACCACCGTCATCTTCAACTCCATCTCCGCATCCAGCTCACCGTTCGCGGTCTCGCCCGCACCAGGCTCAAAAGTCATATGCTGCACCGCCTCTTCCGCATCGTTCATAAATTCGGTCTCGAACTCCAACCGACCCGGCATGTAACCCTGCACTTCGTGACACGCTGGGACACTAGCAGTGGGCTTCTGCTTGGGCGTGGTCGGCGGAGCGGCCTTAGCGGCCTCTTTGCGCTCCTCGATGCGTCGCTTCTTTCGCGATTGGAACTCTTCCTTCGATATGGAGTCGGACAGGCGGGTGTCGTCAGGATCGGCGCGCTCCGGCAGTGGGAAGTTGGGGCTGTCGATGTATGTACTGATGTAATGGTCTCGAACCTCCTCCTTGGTGCGGTAGCCTCCAATGTGATCGGCAATGTCGGCCCATGACCCCAGCCCGTAGATGTCAGCACCTTCCAGCAACAAGAGCTCCTCGTCAGCACCCCAGTCTTCCTGGAAGATGGGCACCGAGTTCTGCTCGATCACTTGGAATGGGTGTGTGGACGGATCATGGTTCTTAGATTTCTCTCCGGCTGCGAAACAGGGAACGCAGAGGTCATATTCGTGGCAGGAGGGATGGGCACAGGATACGCGAACCTAAAAGGCGCGGACGAGGTTAGGTCTTGTAAACAATCACAAAGTATGAGGGAGAGTGTACCGTCGAAGTCACATCAACCGAGCAGATATCGCAATGATATTTGGTGCCTGCTTCGGTGCCGCGCGAGGCGGTCTTCTTCCGTATTACACCCATCGATCGCGGGTCCCTCTCATCCTCCACTGTTCCCGTGTCCGTTGCGACCACACCGACGCGCCCTCCAGTCAAGGCCGAGGGCTATATTTGAATTGAATTGAAAGCTTGCGCGGGGAATGGATTTAAAGGGAGGGGGCTTTGGGTTGCCGATAAGAGACCGCAGAGTGGTCGAGACCGCCCAAGAGATGCAGTGCTGACTGGAGAGTGTCTCCGCCGAGTTACCGGGTAGGAATGAGTAAGGAAATGCCGGGGAAACGGCGGGACAGCAAGTCACGTCAGATCGTATTGATGGTCAGCGGCGGAGTTCTTGGACAGGCGATCAGGTTGCACAGATAGCAAGAGTGGTATCGCTAACACAAAGGCCGAGGTGAGCGGGAAGTGCATTAGTGACTAGGTAGAGGGTAGAGAGGTTGAGCTGAGAGGTCGGCAGTCGTTCCCCGTTCCAGTCCGGGATAGACGCTGCCCACTGGTGGGTGCACTGAGTGGTCGGATGAGCCTGAGGTGTGAGTCCCGGGCCCCTCCCAGCCTACTAAAATAGGTCATTGGCGGGACATGGAATACATAATCCAACTTGGGCGGTGGCTGAGTTATTGGGGCGAGTGCGCTGCCCGTTCCTTGTTTAGGACTAGCCGGGTGGTCAGGGGAGGGAAACAGTAGTGGGTTCAAGCAGGGTTGCACCGCCGCAGTTCGCGTTTCAGGAGATGTATGCCTCAGGTGTCAAGACAATCTTGTCGGTTCTGGGTAAGATATCAAGGTGTCAAGGTGTCAAAAGGTACTCCGGTGTTAAGGCAGCGATGTGCCTGACCCAATCATCTCTTTTTCCCCCTCCACTTTTCTCTCCCACATCCAGTTCAGCCCTGAGGCATCCCGTTCTGTCCCTGTTGGTTGATTCAGTTCATCCTCCCCCCCCCCATCTCCCTCCCCTCTTTCAAAGTCTCCTCCCTCTTCTTCCCCTGCTCCATTTTCGCTCCTTCTCACTCGCTCGGTCTTATCAAGCAAGTCTCTCTCTAAATATTTATCTTGTACTCATTTTGTCTCAACTATTTTTTTGTCGTGTTGGGCTTGTACCTCCTCCTCCATTTTTGCACGTCGGAGGTTGGTTTCTTGTACAGTGGATAGTTTGTATCGCTGCCCGTGTTATCGCTCAATCCTCCCTCCTCCATTCTCCCCTCCCTCCCCCCCTCCCTCCCTCTTCTTCCCCCCCTCTCTCCTCCTGTTGCTGACCGCTGTGGCTGTGGCGGTTCTGCATTCTATCAACTGCACTTGACTGGTCTGGCTCTCGCTCGTCCTTTGCTATTCCTAGGCCTCCCCCAGACTCCTTCTGGCCTTTCCTCCCTATTCTCATCGGTACTCTTCTTGTCTTTCCCCGTTTATAAACATCTGTCCCTGGACAGATCGGTTTTCCCTTCCTCCTCCTCGTCTCCTCTTCTCCTGATTTCTCTCCTCACCACTTCATCAAATCCACCGTCACAATGTCGTGGAAAATCACTAGAAGTATGTAAACCCCCAAGGTGCTTTCGTGTTCCTATTTTCGATCATGCAGGCTAACGGACATTCTCTCTCATCTTTCTTGGCCGACAGAACTAAAGGAAACCCACCTCGCTCCTTTGACCCAAACCTTCGGGCGGTCGTCCTCCACATCCACCATCAAGGGTGATTCCGGCGAAGAGACTCCTGTGGCCTCGCAAACGCCCACGATCTCACCATCCATTGCCAACGGGATCAGTATGTTTGCTTTTGCCCACTGCTTTTGCCTCCCCCTTTCCCCCGATCGCCGACCGTCCTAACAAAACCTCCTGCTCTAGATGCCTCGGAATCGCTGGTTTCCCCGCCCGTGGCCCCTGTCAAGCCCGGAATTTTGATTGTCACCCTCCATGAAGGTCGAGGTTTCGCTCTTTCGCCTCATTATCAACAAATCTTCAACTCGCACTTCCAGAGCAGCAATGCCTATGGCATGCGTCCCAGTTCATCCTCCTCCCACTCCGCTCATGGCCAAGCCGGATCCTTCGTACAAAGCGCCCGCCCACAGTCGACGAGTGGAGGCATCAATGCTGCCCCCACCATCCATGGTCGCTACTCCACCAAATACCTTCCTTACGCCCTCTTGGATTTCGAGAAGAATCAGGTCTTCGTCGATGCCGTGTCTGGATCGCCGGAAAACCCCCTTTGGGCGGGCGACAACACTGCTTACAAGTTCGACGTTTCGCGCAAAACCGAATTGAATGTCCAACTCTATCTTCGTAACCCTGCCGCTCGTCCAGGTGCCGGTCGCAGTGAGGATATTTTCCTCGGTGCTGTCAAGGTCCATCCTCGTTTTGAGGAAGCTCTGCCCCACGCAGAGGACCCCAAGAGCAAGAAGGACAACAAGCAGCCACAAGAACGTCAGTTTGGCCAACTTGGCGCGGAATGGCTGGATCTTCAGTTCGGCTCCGGTTCCATCAAGGTTGGTGTCTCGTTCGTCGAGAACAAACATCGCAGCATGAAGCTGGAGGATTTCGAACTTCTTAAGGTCGTTGGTAAGGGTAGTTTTGGCAAGGTCATGCAGGTCATGAAGAAGGATACTGGTCGGATCTACGCCCTCAAGACCATTCGCAAAGCTCACATCATCTCCCGCTCCGAGGTGACACACACCCTGGCGGAGAGATCAGTACTCGCCCAGATCAACAATCCTTTCATTGTTCCTTTGAAGTTCTCCTTCCAGTCGCCGGAGAAATTGTACTTTGTTCTAGCCTTTGTCAACGGAGGTGAGCTGTTCCACCATCTTCAGCGGGAACAGCGGTTCGATATCAACCGCGCTCGATTCTACACCGCTGAGCTTCTCTGTGCTTTGGAATGTCTGCACGGATTCAAGGTCATCTACCGTGATCTCAAGCCAGAGAATATTCTTCTCGATTACACTGGCCATATCGCGCTGTGCGACTTCGGTCTGTGTAAATTGGATATGAAGGATGAGGATAGGACGAACAGTAAGACCCCCGGAGAGTACGCACATGATTCCAAATCGACTAACCAGTCTCTTAACAATAGCCTTCTGTGGTACCCCCGAATACCTCGCCCCCGAGCTCTTGCTTGGCAACGGATACACCAAGACAGTCGACTGGTGGACCCTGGGTGTCCTCCTTTATGAGATGCTGACGGGTCTCCCCCCGTTCTACGACGAGAACACGAACGACATGTATCGTAAGATTTTGCAAGAACCTTTGACATTCCCTAGCACCGACATTGTTCCCCCCGCTGCTCGGGATCTCTTGACGCGACTACTCGACCGTGATCCCCAGCGTCGATTGGGTGCCAATGGTGCCGCGGAGATCAAGTCGCACCACTTCTTTGCCAACATTGATTGGCGCAAGCTGCTCCAAAGGAAGTATGAGCCAAGCTTCCGACCCAATGTGGTATGTTGAGTCACTAGATCTTTACTGTTATCGTTATCGTATACTGACTGATGCAGCTGGGTGCTCGCGACACCACGAATTTCGACCGTGAATTCACATCGGAGGCCCCACAAGATTCTTACGTCGATGGTCCTGTTCTGTCGCAGACGATGCAACAACAGTTTGAAGGCTGGTCTTACAACCGTCCGGTTGCTGGTCTTGGCGATGCTGGTGGCAGTGTCAAGGATCCCTCCTTCGGAAGCATTACCGAGTAAAGGCCTTGTTGCCTGCCACCATCGACTGAACGTTCTTGAGGTGGACTCAACACGAACACAATGTGACACCAAAACACGGAGAAGGAATTGTTTGAAACAATTTCTTCAATCTGTTCCCTTTCCATCCGCATATCCTACCTGCGATGTAGCTCGGGTTTCTCTCATCATTTTCGCTGTCTTTCTCTTATCCCCTCACTAGCACAGGGAGTACGTGAGGCTTTTTTGTCGAGACTTTTGCTTTTCTCCTCCATGGCAGTGATCCTAGTTGAGCGCTTTGTGTGTTTTTTTTTAACCTACATGGTTTTGCATCCAATACAATCGAGGCAGGTCCCTTTGGTCCATTTCTCAATTCCTGTCTTTCCCTTCAGTCATCACGACCGTGTCTGTTCACTCTTGTCTCGGGTTCGTCTACTTCAGTGAAGTGTTGGGCCGCCAGGTATCTTTTACTGGAGACGCTCAAGCGGCAGAAGCAGCGACACGCCATCGCTCCTCTCTCGTCCGCGCCAACAAACCTGACTTCAACAGATCCCCGATATTCATCTTGGTCTCGGTCTATCTACCCTTTGATGCTTTTGACTTTGGTCTGCTGGCCTGATCCAATCGAACCTTGTCGAGGCTTCTTTTCTGTCTCCTTCCGGAGGAACTGGTGTCCATCGGGGATTTTCGAGCTCAATTTTTGCCCACTGAACATCAAAAACTGCATGAGTTCCTGTGTCAGCGGTCTCGACCTAGACATCTTGTTTTCTATTTTCCCTATAGCTCGATACCTTTCCTGCTGTTGCTTTTCGGTCTGATTACGTGGAATGGAGGGACGGGGAGAAAGAAAGAACTACGGAAAATAAACTTCTCCTACTTTGTTCCCGCGATGTGACTGGCTCATAGACAACAATTGACGTTTCTTTTTCTGCCTGTGACAGTATGACCCAATGCGTATGTTCTGAATGCATAGATGTGATTGGTCTTGCGGCCGTAAGCAGCACATAGATACTGGGTAGACCATGAACTTCAACATACGGATGTTTGGCCTGATTGACAGTTGAGACAGGCGGAAAGCAACATCATGAGAAGACTATACACCATACTTCTATGGGAGGAGCACAAGTGAGACATAGTATTGATTCATAGCGAACAGGTCTGAAAAACAAATAGCTATGTAAGGGGAAATTGGATCAGAAAAGAGAATAGTGGAAGCGGGGGGGAATATCCCACGCAAGCAAGATTTAGCTGTTTGACAATACATTTGAAACGGGGAATAAAAAGAAGAATGGAAGGGGAAGTGTGAAACCAGATGCCAGAAACAGAAGAAGAGGGCGTTGTGGAAGCTTTCTTTTCGTCGCATAGGTCTCATCCTACGGCACAGTCCTCCTTGAGTTAAATACAAGCACAAGCATACACACATACCATGCCACAAAAAACAACAACACAAACAAAAAGGGTCTATCTTAAGCGGGATGGTCGGTAAAAGTGGGGTTTTTTACTCGGATTTCTCTTGCTCCTCGTCCTCCTCGTCCTCCTCATCCTCTTCGGCTTCATCCTCGGCAACGACCTCCGCGTCATCCGCCTCAGGTTGTACTTCGGGGGCACCGTTGTCTGCGGTCTCATCGTCGCCGTGGACGTCGATCAGGGACTCAGATGAGGGAGGCTCCGAGACGGCGGGAGCAGCGGCGCCGCCCTCGGTTTCGAGGCGGATGTACTCGTCCCATTCGGGGAAGAGGTCATCATCTGCGGCGGCGTCGGGAGTGCCGGGGGGGATACCGATAAGGCGGGCAATCTTGGTCTTTCCCATGGACTCCAGGGAGGCCTTCCACTGGGCGACGAGGGCGGGGGCCCGCGAGGGCTTGTAGGTCTGGGCGAAGAGGACGGATTCGGCGAGACGGTTCGTCCGCACCAGGAGGTCGATGCAGCCGTCGACGTCGCCGAGGGACCAGTAGGTGGAGAAGGCGACGTTGTGCAGGCCGGCTTCCGAGGCCTGGGCGGCCAGCTGGCGGAGCCCGTCCTTGCTGCCGCTGGCGGTGTGCAGCAGGAGAAGGGAGCCCACGTCCTTGGCATTAGTGAAGCATTCTTGGGCCAGCGCCAGGTTCCAGCCCGCGAGGGCGGCGTCTCCGACGATCTTCCACTTGTGCTCGACGTTGGCTTTGCGGGCGATCTCGAGGGCGATCTCGAGGTTGTTCAGGGCAAGGGCCAGCTCGAAGCGGTGTTCCGGGTCGGTGGCAACCTCGAGTGCCATCTCCTTGTACCCCTGGCCTTCCAGGAAGCGGGCCACCTTGTTCATCTGATCCTGGGGAACGTCCTGGAGTAGCTCCGCTGCCGTCTCCAGGTCGCCGCGCAACACCACCGTCTGGTACTCGACCATGCTGAGAGACAAGCCGAACGATACGACGTTGACATCCTTGTCGGCAAGGTAGACGCGGCCGTCACGAGGCAGATAGCCAAGGACATACATGCCCTGGTCGAAGTGGGAGATGGTGTAGGTTTGGTCGCCAACCAGGTAGTTGAGGCGATTCGTCGAGTTCGTGTAGATGAAGCAGTCTCCAACCCACTGACCCGTGCGAACAGACTCGTTAACATCAGTGACAACCTCAAAAGCGGACTCCACGCCATCTTCGTCGGCTTCACCGGCGTTCAAGCCCTCGATATAGTTCTCCCGGGAGTATCGGAGGACATAGAAAGAATCCTCACAGGCAAGAGTCACCAACTCTCCGGACTCGGACCAGTATACCTAAGTGAATTGTTAGCGACAATCCAAGGGGTAATTTCAGTTCCTGCTACTCACAGCCTTGGGGTCAACTTCAATGCGGCGGACCAGGTTTCCAGTCTCCCAGTCAAACATACCAATTCCGCCTTGACCTTTAACACCCAGCAACACACCGTCTGTGAGACCTTCAGCTTGGAAGCCTACATCAAGCCCGCCGCTGACTTCCTTGAAGTTCTTGAAGATCTTGACACTAGTGGTCGACTCGCGGATGGCATAGTCATTGCTGTTGTCCTTCGAGCCCCAAGCGAAGTCCAAGGCTTGCCCGAATGCCTTGTTGCGCCACGCAAGAGCAGTGTAGATGATGTACTCGCCATCACCGCAGACCGACACGAAACGTCCGTTGGGGGAGTGGGACAGGGTCTGAGGGTAAACCTCGCACGATCCCAGCTCTTTCGTAGGCAGCGAAAGCGGTGCACCATCCTTAATACTAGCATCGCCACCCTTAATCACTGTCGAGACAACTTCATTATGTCTGGCCCAGATAATCTTTCCTGAACCGTCCATGGAAACAGCTGGCTCTTCCCGTCCCATCTTCACGACTACTGCACCATCGTCGAAACCAATCGCAACGCCTTGCCGACCTCGCTGGTAAGAGACACACCACGCTCTCTCCAGCCCGTAGCTTAAGGACTGTTCGAGTCTGTATGTGTTTGCATGCCAAATCTTGATGGTTCCGTCTTCAGAGCCGGAGATAATGACGGGCAGTTCCGGGTGATAGCATGCGAAAGAAACGTTGCTTGTATGTCCCTCCAAAGTAGCAATGAGCGCTTTCGTAGTGTAGTCCCACACCTTAACAGTCCGGTCATCGGAGGTGGTGAGAAGATATGGTTTGTCCGCCTGCGGGTAGTAATCGACATGGTTCACACCCTTGGTTTCATGGGCCTCCAGGGTGAAATTGGCATGTGGTGAGCCAAGGCTCCAGATCTTGACGGTCCTGTCCAAGCATGCGGATGCGAATGTGTTGGTATCCTTGGGATTGATTGAGAGACCCATCACATAGTGGCTGTGGCCCTCGTAAACCTGGACACACTTCCAGCCTTTCTCCCAGTCCCAGAGCTTGATTGTCATGTCATCGGATGCGGTCAGAACGAATGGTTGCGTGGGGTGTACTGCAATTGAGCGAATGTAGTCCGGGTGGGCCTCGAACGAAGCTATCTTCTCGGAGGTGTTGTAGTTGTAAACGCGGAGCTGGAAGTCATCTGAACCGCAGACAATCCAGTTCTTGCGGGCAATGAACCGACCGGCTCGTACAGGTACATCGGTAAGCTCGAAGGTTTTGATGATTGACTGACGAGATGTACATTTAGCGATCTTAACGTACGTGATGTAACGGTATGGCAACTTACTTGAGTCTCATAGGACCAGATGTAAACGTGACCTGTGTAATCGTATTAGCGCATTCGCAGCGATGGTCGACATGCTATTCTCCAACGCACCGCTGTATAGTGTGGTAAGAATCTGGGAAATGTCAGCGTCTGCCCACAGTTACTCATGTTTAGAATACTCACCCATGGCTCTGTTGGATGGAAGTCAATGCCCTTCACCCGCTCGGAGCGGGCGAACAGCTGTCTCTATTCAGGAACAACAACAACAGTCAGCGGATTGAACATTGTTCGTAGACTCCGACACCAAACATATGCTAGCTCTCCTGAGGCCAAGCCTGCATCTCCTCGAGGGTCGACATCCATACCTTAACATCCAATTTCATCTTGTGTGGGGAATGAAGGTCGCGATTATGTGCGGCGTCGGAGGACGGACTGTGAGAAGGAGGGGAAACCAGGCCACGAGCCGCTCAAACAGCCCAGCCCGGGGACGTCAAGAACTCCCGAAGGGAAAATATGCGAAAAGCGCAAAGAGAAGAAAAAAAGTCCTCAGCCTGAATGGCCTCCGAGGTCAATGCAGATACTCAAGAAGTGACAGCGATGTGTCCACAAGGAGATGGGAATCCCGCCAGCTATCTGGAATCGGCTAGCGACAGGGGGAGACTCACCGCCTTTGGTTCTGGATCATCCCCCCTCGTGGGTGGCCGGGGGCCAGTCTTATGTCTACTACTTTGAAAAATGCGAATGTAGAATTTAACTAATTCGATTTGGACGCTGTCATCACAGTTCCATGTGCCATAGCAGATCCTGCCTAACATCAAACCCTACTGATCATTGTCCTGGACATTCAGCATGATAAGCCCCTTCAACCAGCGGTTATCAGCAATCCAGACACAATCCACGGGGAACCTTAGCTCATACAACAACTTATACATCATCATGCAATTGTGATTGGTTTCGATTGGACACACGTAAACTTATAATTACAAACAATGGGAATTCTTAAGTCAAGTCTGTCGTTCATGAGAAGACCCTATTATGCCGAGCACTTACTCGGGGCGCTCGAAGTAAGACCACTGGCCAGGTCTAGCCTTCTCCTCAAGTTCCTCCCAGCTGTGATCATATCAGTATTGCATTCCAGACCATCGTTAAGCCATGTTGAAGTCGACTTACGCTTTCGACTTATACAACTCATCAACAACCTTCAGTTCACCCTCGGCGACCTGAATGATTTCCTCAATAAGACCGGCACCGATTTGCTGCTCAATTTCAGAGATCCTGTATCCATAGCATCAGCATCTGCCACCCAATAAATCACTTCTGGAGAGGGCAATCTCCGCATACTGTTCTGCCGTCAGAGCGGGCTCAGCCTCCCACTTCTGCTCCTCAGGGTGGAAGTCCGATTCATTGTTCTTGGGAGAAGAAGCCTCCGCCAAGAGCTGTGTGAAACGGGCTTCTTCTGCTGGTGTACGAGCGGGGCCTTCAGTGGTCGCCTCCAAGGCTTCACCATCCCACTCCTCTCCTCGGGCATTGTCGCTGCCATCAAGGCGCTCAGCACCTGCGTACGTGCCATTGGCTTGTAGAAGGCTAGAGAAGCGCTCGGGCTCATCACCCACGGTCTTCTTCACGCGCTCCAACCAAGCTTCAAATCCAGGCGGCTTCGTGGACTCAATGATCTGCAAACGGTGGCGAGTCAATGCCTCGGTGGATTGACGGTAGACAGAGGACTCAGGGAAGGACTTGAGCTTGTTCAAGGTCGATGTGTAAAGGAAAATCAGGGTGGGACGAGGGCTAGGGTGAGTGTTCAGGCCGGTCAAGCCGGTGGGAGCGAAAGGCTCCAAGTAGCGAGCCGGCTTGACATTAGCCAGCAACCGGAGTGTCGACCTCATGCTGGGCGGAGGGTGTGTGAGGTAGTGAAAGGAATGAGAAAGACCCAGAGGGGCGTGTGGTATCAAGCCCAATGGCAAACGGCAGCGGGGTGACTTATCGGGTCGTTCATTCACGATGAGCACACTGAATCGGGATGGCTGCACGAAGGGTTGAGGTTCCGTCCCGGATCACGGAGGAACCTAACCCCGAGCCTTCCTCCTGCGCCTCTTCCTCCTCCTCCGGCCATCATCTCAATGATGTCTGGTTTAATGGTAATCTTATAATAGGGGTGGCCTCCTTCTCGCCTGCGTCCTCTTCTCCGTTCGGTGGCTTGTCGTCCTATCGACGTACTCCGCGAGGACATCTGCTGCATATTCTTGGAGCACCGAATTATTGCTGATTGCCCCCTGTCTGAGTGGTTCCCCGACTCCTGGCGATCCACTCGTTTCTAGACCACCCGTCACTTCCACTCCGATGTGCCACCTGTGAACGGCCAATACTTGTTTTCTGATAACTTTTATCTTGACTCTCACTACCAAATCCCCTTCTTTCCAAACAAGGACCTCAAAGGCTTCTTGTCCTTGACCTACAGCCAGCATGAGGGCGTCTTTGCTGGCATGGTCATTCCTTTCCCTCCTTTCCATCCCGACATGGGCTACGTCCGCCGATGATGCTTCTCCCAAGCACCATCTCGCGAAGAGAGATGGCTCGACCGAGCCCAAGTCGACTCTCTTCAATGGCATCGAGGTTCCGCCTGTCAAATCTTTGACCCCTGATGATTTCGACGAAACTGTTAAGAATGGTTACTGGTCAGCACACTCTTCAATGCGCCACGTTAGATTGGCTGCTCCAGGCTAACAGGCCTTTCAGGTTTATCAAAGAGTATTCTCCGTCATGTCCGCACTGTCAGAAGATTGCGCCAACTTGGCAGACACTCTATGAGTTCTACTATGTAAGTCGCATCACTGCAGTTTCATCCCCTACTGCGTATTCTGATTCTTCTCAGACCTCGGATCCTCTGTCCTCGTCCTCTGGAAAGTCGTCCGATACCCAGTCCCTGAATTCTTTCGATAAATTCTACAACTTCCACTTCGCGGAGGTAAATTGTCTTGTGTACGGGGACCTGTGCCGCAAGTTGGAGGTGAAATACTTTCCCACCTTCGCTTTGTATCACAATGGCGAGATGGTTGAGCAATTCACGGGAAAGAAGAGTATGCAAGGGCTGAGCGAGTTTGTCGAAGAGAAGCTGGAACAGATCAAACCTGGCTCTCGGCCTGCACAAGGCCTGAACCTGCCTAAGCCGGGCGACACAAGTGTTGATACCAAAGCTCAACCCGACGCCCCTGTCGCTAAGGACAAAGACCCTGAAGCTGGCGCTAAGGCTGGAGAGAAGCATAATGAGCAGGCTGCGCAGCTTGCCGCTAGTGATGCTCCTGTTGTCAAGGATGCCGCGCAGATCAAGGCTAAGCCACCCGGTCCAGTGAACCCTCAGGGCATTTCTGTCCCTCTTACGGCGGAAAGCTTCCAGAAGCTTGTTACTACTACGCAAGATCCTTGGTTCATCAAGTTCTACGCTCCTTGGTGCGGTCACTGTCAGGCATTGGCTCCTAATTGGCAAGAAATGGCCAGAGAGATGCAGGGTACTCTCAACGTCGGCGAAGTAAACTGCGATGTCGAGACTCGGCTTTGCAAGGACGCCCGAGTCAACCAATTCCCAACTATTTATTTCTTCCGTGGCGGTGAACGGGTTGAGTACAACGGTCTGCGTGGTCTGGGTGATCTGGTCAATTATGCCAACAAGGCCGTGGAGATCGGCTCCGGCGTGCAGGATGTGGACGCTACCACTTTCAAGGAACTGGAAGAGAAAGAAGACGTCATCTTCCTTTATTTCTACGACCACGCAACGACGTCTGAGGACTTCAAGGCTCTTGAGCGTCTGACTCTTAGCTTGGTCGGACATGCCAGACTAGTCAAGACTAACAGCGCCGCCCTCGCTGAAAGGTTCAAGATTTCTACCTGGCCTCGTCTTCTGGTGTCTCGAGACGGTCGCCCAAGTTACTACAACGCACTCGCTCCCAAGGATATGCGGGACTTCCGGCAGATTCTGGGATGGATGCGGTCTGTTTGGCTTCCGATTGTCCCCGAACTTACGGCATCCAACGCTCGTGAAATTATGGATGGTAAATACGTTGTACTAGGTATTCTAAGCCGCAAGCATTCGGATGAATTCCTGCAGTCTAAGAGAGAGCTGAAGAATGCGGCTCATGAATGGATGGACAAGCAGGTTCAGCTGTTCCAGCTGGAGCGCGCCGAACTTCGTGATGCTAAACAATTGCGGATTGAAGAGGCGGAGGACCGCAATGACCAGCGTGCGCTTCGGGCTGCTAAAAACATGCGTATCACCATTCGCGAGGACGACAAGAAGCAGGTCGGTTTTGCTTGGGTTGATGGTGATTTCTGGGAGCGGTGGCTACGGACTCAGTTCGGAATCGATGTGGAGAACGGAGAGCGTGTCATTATCAACGACCAAGATGTAAGTTTCTTGCAGGCGGTACAAAGACCACTTGTTGTGCATTGGACTGACCTTCTCTTAGAACCGACGCTACTGGGATACGTCCTCCAGCGGAGCATCCATTATGGCATCTCGCACTTCGATTCTCGAAACTATTCCTCTTGTGGTTGCCAACCCCCCTAAGCTCACACCCAAGTCTACCGTTGGCACTTTTGAGTCGATCTTCTTCTTCACTCGTTCTTTCATTAGCGGGCATCCGATTTTGTTCGTCATTATCTTGATCCTGTCCATTGTCGGTGCCACATTCGTGGCTCGAGGCAGAGCGGCGAGACGCGGAGGTCGAGGCGGTATTCTCGGTGTTGCCGGGAACTCTAGCGGAGGTTTCTTCAACCTCGATGGCAAGGAAGGACTCTTGAATGGTGGTTCCACGGGCAAAGTAGATTAAATTGTGAATCGGGGTGGTGTACAGTTACCTTTTTTTATTCTTTTTCTATTACCCAATTTTCTTCTTCAATTTTATTTTGGTGTCCTTTATGCTACAAATCTTGATGATACTGGGACTAGTTCCGCTCCCTCGCTTTTTCTTCACCTAGTAGTAGCTTGCTGGCACATACAACGAGCTTGTACACAGTCCCAACGTTCTTGTATACTTATACTTCGAGGGGGCATGAGGTGTGGAAATGCGCGATATCTGATTCGACAGGCGTGTTATCACGTGATTTGCAATTTGGGCGGCTGATTGGCCGCGGGCGGTCGGACGAACGTCGCGGAGTCTCCCGGTTTTCGTCGACAGCTTTCAACGTGTAATTGCAGCCTCATATCGTTCACTGGAGCAGAGTGTGCCTCCTTCGACCTCAAACAAAATGGTATGTACATGCCGATAAATCCTCACTGGGCCGACAATCTGAGAGTCGCATGACTTCAAGTTGTCGCATCCAGTTGAGTAGTGGCCAACCCCGGACCCGGCTATGTCACGGTGATAGACTATGGAAAGGGATAGCAATTGTCAATTGCTAATGTGAATCGTTGTCTGAGTAGGTTTTCTCTCAGACTCTTCGCCGCGCCGCGGCTCAGAACGCCGGTGGCTACCGTTCTCCCTTCGGTCCCAAGTGAGATATACCCCAGAATCGTCGTTACCTTCGTCCCAGCGCAGGCATCAACGCTGGCACTGAGCCAGCCCTGCAAAGCTCCGCTTCGCTCCATTCAGCGGTCATTGATATGACAGGGCGTCTGATCGATACAGAGCTCCGCTTGTGCCTGAGCGGGGGATGACTCATGGCGAACTGCTGCATACACAGAGTGGAATAGCGAAAGGTGCATGAGAGCGATTACGGCTAACAGACTTACTCGAATCAGGTACTCGACTCCCCGCCACTGGCACGGTCTTACCACCCGGTCCGCTGTCACTGCGTGAGTGTCTTCCGCCTTGTGTTCAAACGTGCCGTCTTCGCGCAAGTGTCAGAAACGGCAATAGCATTGCGATAGCGTCGACTAACGTACGATCAAAACAACAGTGGTACCATTGCCAGCGGCTTCGGTGTTAGCGCCGGTGTCTTCCTTCTGTTCTTCTTCGGCGAGGTCCCCCGTGTCCGCCGTGACATCCTCCAGAAGGTCCCCTTCCTCGATGAGTACTTTGACCGCACCGTCGCCCCCGAGGACAACGTATGTGGGATTCTACTTCATGCCATCCGCACGAATGCTAACACTCAAGGCAGCCCTTCTAAATTATGTCCTTAACCTCGAGACAAATGTTGTTTTTCCATTATACACAAGACCCGGTCACCCTGTACGGATATACCGCTTCATAGCTGGACAGCAAAAGAGACTTGAGGTGCTGTACGTGTAGAATAGCGATGAGTTTTTAATAGCACATACTAGAGAATGCCTGCTTGGACGAATTGTTCTCCAGTTTTCCTAACTTTTTGTCCGTGTGTGTGTGTCAATATGCTTTCATGACAGAAGTAGCTTCAGTTCTGGTCTTTCATGTGTGGCAACAGAGGTCTTGCATCTTAGGCCATTCGTTCACTTCGATCAGTAGTCTAGTTCTGTCTCTGCAGGCTACGCACTCAATCATTTAGCCGGTCTCTCATCACTGGCGAGTGCTTTGACGTATCGAATCGTCTCAACCCAGCAACGAAGCTCACTTGATGCGGGTCCACCATGAGCTGGGGTCGAGCCAACGACACTGGCAATGCGCAGAGGAGGCCTTCTTTGTGCAGCTAGTATGTTGATATCAAAGCGCTGCAGATGCCCGGTCAATCTGCTTTGTATCCGCAGCAGCAGGGGAATGAGGAGACAATTTATGAGCTAGTTGCATACCCTCCACATCAAAACGTAGGTGTACCCTCTTAACGAGAGAAATATACGGAGGGTAGAAGAGCGTGATAGATTCTCGGTGCGTTGATTGTGTTGTCTAGCCAGCTCTGTGTGCACATATAAAGTAAGAGTCCGACTGGTTAAAACCTACTTAGTTATCACTCCGCCACGGCCGGAGAATATCACCATCCAACAACACCCACTTGCGTCCCTACCGATTTTCCTTGCCTTTGTGCTCGGACATAGACAGCAAAGTCTTGTGCCATGGTTCTCGCATAGCTAGTCAGCCATATTCGAATGCAGAAACGACAGTAAGGAAGCATCAAGCCTCTCAAGCTTGATAGGATAGTGGACCTCTGACGTTCCTCTATCGTGGGTCCGCTTCGTTTAGATGGCGTCTTGTCAGGAGAATCGTTTATCAAGGTTAACTGACTATGCTCATTAAAGTAGGTCCAACCTGGCCAAGTCCTCTTATCTCTGGCTGTTCTGTGGCTCACATCTCATACCTAGTCAGCAGCATCCTTTCCATACAGCCTTATCATCTGCAGCCCTGCAGCCAACCATCTCCTCCGATAAGTACAGCTTGCGAACCTCTGGCCGGTTGTCCGAGCACTAATACGAATCGTCGCACGATAATTTCTTCTTCCGAAGCGCGCGAAGTTTCCCTACCTAGTAAAGTCAGGTTAATAGGTTTCGGGAATTACTGGTTTAAATTCCAGTTGGGGTCGATTTGACCAGATGTGATTCGGGCTTTGGGCATCTCGACATCGGCTTCCGCGTGCGAGCTTCTTCTCCTTGATATTCCCTCCAATCCGATTGTCCAGTAGATCGGTGAATGACCTGGTGCCAAGCGTATCAGCGTCTGGTTCCCCCCCCCCCGCCTCGGCTAGTCGCAGTTCTAAGATCCATCCATGATACTATGGGGTCGATAGATGTGTATCACCCGCTATAAAGATTGATTGGTGCCGTCTCTGTCGGACCCTTCGCCTGACGCGGTACAGCTGTTCTCTCGATAGATAAGATGGCCATCTTATATTGCGGTGCATCCTCAACGCGATGTATCGGTCTCAAGCTCACTCAGTTTTGCTCGAAAAAGAGCGTCTCACAAGGCTCAGCTGTTGTGTGACTCTTCTGTCTAGCAGTGCTTGCTCTTTGTCTCAAAACTATCTACGAATAACGCCGCGTCCGAAACCTGCTTATCATTGCCCCTCTTCTCTGGGGTGTCTGACTAGGACGCCTAGCAGAGCATTTCGCAAGTCTTCACCATGTCTGTCTCTGAGCATAATATCAAAACTGCTCTGAAGGCACCGATATATGCGGATGTCAATCATGCGCCCGTCACTAGTATCTTGCCCGAGGGCGACCTCCCTTACACCGATCATGCGATGGATGCGGATGAAAGAGTGATCGTGGCCCTCGGATACAAGCAAGAATTCAAGCGCGAGTTTGGGCTATGGACCACTTTCTGCGTGAGCTTCTCGGTACTCGGCTTGCTCCCCTCGTTCGCGAGTACAATATACTACGGTATCTCCACCTTCTCCCCGATGGGTCGCCATTATGAAGGAAATGGCTAACATGTAGAAGGCATGGGCTATGCAGGAACTGCCGGTATGGTCTGGGGGTGGATTGTCGCCATGTTGTTCATCCAGTGTGTCGCGATGTCTATGGCCGAGCTATGCTCCGCAATGCCCACTAGGTGGGTGCCTCTCCACTGATATCTGCCTAGCCTTAGATCCGAGCTAACGTTGATCACCAGCGGTGGTCTATACTATGCAGCGGCTGTCCTTGCACCACCAGGCTATGGACCTTTTGCTGCGTGGATCACCGGATGGTCCAACTGGATCGGGCAGATCACCGCAGCACCGTCGGTCGACTACGCCCTAAGTGCCATGATCCTGGCGGCTGCCTCGATCACAAACCCCGACTACGTGCCTACCAATTGGCAAACCTTCTTGTTAACCACATTCATCATGATCATTCATACCGGGATCAGCAGCATGCCCACCCGGTGGGTTGCTCGAGTTAATTCTTGGGGCTCAACGTTCAATATTCTCGCACTGATCGTGACACTCATCGCAATTCCCGCGGGGACGACGAACGAGCCGAAATTCACCCCCTCCAAGGAGGTCTGGGGCACTATTACCAATCTGACTGACTTTCCCGACGGAGTCGCGGTGCTCATGACCTTTGTTGGTGTTATCTGGACGATGTCTGGGTACGACTCGCCCTTTCATCTCAGCGAGGAATGCTCCAACGCCAACATTGCCTCGCCGCGGGCGATTGTCATGACCTCTGGAGTGGGGGGAGTGTTTGGCTGGTTCCTGCAGCTCGTGGTCGCCTACACGGTGACCGACATCAACGCTGTTCTGGACTCTGATCTGGGACAGCCATGGGCATCCTATCTGTTGCAGGTCCTTCCGCAGAAGATTGCGCTGGCTGTTCTAGCTCTCACCATAATCAGCGGCTTCTCCATGGGCCAGGGTTGCATGGTAGCCGCATCCCGAGTCACTTACGCCTACGCTCGAGATGACTGCTTCCCTCTGTCGGGCATCTGGAAGAAGGTCAACACCCACACTCAGACACCCGTCAACGCGGTCATCCTCAATGGGGTTCTTGGGATTTTGATGTGTCTCCTAATGCTGGCCGGTTCCACGGCCATCGGAGCCCTGTTCTCGATCGGTGCCATCGCGCAGTTCTTTGCCTTTGCTGTTCCCATTGCCATCCGGGTATTCTTTGTAGGGAATCGGTTTCGCAAGGGACCCTGGCATCTGGGTCCCTTCGGCCCCTGGATCGGGGGCGCGGGCGTGGCGTTCGTCCTCCTCATGATCCCAATCCTTTGTCTCCCCAGCGTCACCGGCAGCGACCTGACTCCCGATCTGATGAACTGGACGTGTCTGGTCTGGGGCGCGCCGATGCTGGCGGTGGTCATCTGGTGGTTCATCGACGCGCACAAATGGTTCAAGGGTCCCGTCGTCAACGTGGAGCATGCGATCCACGCCGTCCAGGACCAAACGATCATCGACGGACTGGGGGAGGATGACGAAGTCGT
Source organism: Aspergillus uvarum CBS 121591 (assembly GCF_003184745.1). Taxonomy (NCBI): domain Eukaryota; kingdom Fungi; phylum Ascomycota; class Eurotiomycetes; order Eurotiales; family Aspergillaceae; genus Aspergillus; species Aspergillus uvarum. Next base: position 10,999 of record NW_020291399.1, on the reverse strand, counting down.
TGGCCACGAGGCAGAACCGGCGCATCCGTCGAGTAAGTCTTCTGCGAAGTAGCGATTGTAAAACATAATTTCTGTGGATCCTGGTGTACCATACCCAGCTTGATACCATTTCTGTGTTTGTATCGACTTGTTGGGACATCATTGTTGATTTCGATCTGCGAACCACTTTTGGGGGAGTTTGACTGAATCTGAACTCTCAGGCGATATACCGCAAGTGCACGAGTTCATATGAAATTCCAGCTTCGAACCTGCAATGACTATACAGCATGACTGTCCGGTCGGACCTGATAATTACGAGACGATAGTATCTACAGCCTAGCAGCCACGGGCCGGTTCCTTTTAGATTGAAGTTCGGTTCCAAGTTATGCGTTCACTCCTCGGACATAGTCAGTCGATTCCCCAGAGCTCATTTCCTGATGCGCTCTCCCCCATACTGGCCTGGTTATGCCACTTTATCTCCAGGCAATCACTGTAAAACCCGCCCATCCTGCACACCCTGGAACGCGATTGTCTACATGCACACCTGTATGTAGCTACATGAAGCAAATATCGCTCCACCTTAAGGGTTTTCCTTTTCCAGTTCCAGGTATCAAAACCCCCAGCATATCAACATGTAAGATCGTCTTCCCACCCAGCACCCCAAGATAGCCAGCCATGCCTGGCAGACTCGACTTGAACAAGAGTGAAATCGCGAAAAGTGAGCTATACAATGCATTCGACAATAGTCACGACGGACAGGACCTGCAATCTCTGTGGAAGAGCGTTGTGCATCACGGGTGTAACCTTCGGGGGATCTCAGCTGCCTCCGTCGTCGTTGGGGGGGTATTCTGGAAGGGGAGGTTGGTAGGCTGATAGGTTGGCTGGTGAGACAGCTGCAGGTGTTTGTGTTACAACGGGATGTTTGACATCCCGTGTGTCTCGGAGTCTATGTTTGGTTTGTGAGCTTGGCTGGATCGATGGGGTCACTTTAACTGAGTAGATATATAGTCATAGCACATGCACGCCTACTTTAGGTGAGGGGGTTTCTTAACGCATAATGTTCTTTGATATGTTCAGTGAGTTCTGAGTTGGAATTGACTGCTCTTTGAGTCATGTGGGATTGATTCGATATGGACCCGAGCGCTGTTCGGGATGTAGATCGGGTCCTGATCTCTACTCGTATCTGTAAACATATAATAACTACTATGTATAGGACCCGTGTAGCAGAACACAACTACTCCACTACGTCCTTCTCAGGTACTTTCGTTATCCCTCGGATTCAATTGATCATCTAATCACCACCCCCTTGTAAATAATCTATCACCACGGAGTATGGAAGTACATCCAGAAAAGGTACAGTATAAAGCATAAAATGCAGCCCGAGTAAGTACTCTACAGACTGTACTGTACATAGTACACTCCAAGCAACCATCGCGCAACCTCAACCTCCAGTAATATCCTCGGTAAACCACTCCCCACTCCGCAATGCGATCGGTTCTCCTTCCCTACGCACGACTCCACCATTCAAACCCTGGACAGTGTCCAACGAAACAGCACCCGATCGAATGAATGGGCTTGTTCGGGATCAGCGGGCGGGCATGCGGTGGGCAGGTAAGGCGGGCGGGCTGCGCTGACCTGCGACAAGACAAGGGGAAGAGAATCAAATAAACATTCAGCGCTGACCCTGCTGGCTGGCTGGCTGGCTGGCCCCCCTTTGCCCATCGTCATTGTCATTGGGGCCTAGAAACCTAATTGATCCCGGTTGCAGTCCTGACTGCAGCAGCAGCAGCAGCAGTAGCGTCGTCTTAATAGGCAGAAGTCTCCGACTGGAGTTATTGGAAGGGGGGTAAACAGTGGGCATCACACCACTCATCTGGGCTGGTTTCGAATTTACCTGCAGGTACCGGACCAGCCCTTCTACCTTTAGTTGATGGGGAAGGATTTGGGGGCCAAGACGCATGTTTGTGAGGGAGTCTTGGTTTGTGGGTGTTTTGGGCGTAGTATAGGATTGGATGAGGGTTGAGGTAACTTAGCTTGAGATATACAGTACAGTGAATCTCTTGGTTTCTAGGTGGTTTGGCTTGTTCTAGGTTTTATATACTTGGAGTAGAGATTCCTGGCGTTATGGTTGGATGGGTAAATAACATCCAGTCAACAATGTGTGCAAAGTGATCAATGCCCCTGTTATCGTACTTCACCACACCATCCCGACAGTGGAAGAATGCTATCTGCCTGAGGCAGAGGGGAAGAGGAATCCGAAGCGTGTGTGCAAAGAACTGTCTCCAATCAACGCCCGCTGCTTCCGAATCACCCGTCCATTCATCGAATCCAGGTTGGCGAGTCCAGATCGGTTGAGAGTGCATGGATGGATAAGTAGGTAGGTGATGAGTACAGATATTCTCAGTCCTCTACGTCATGATCACAGAAACCCCTCATTGGCCGATTAACAACAGGTTACAGCAGTCATGTTGAGTTTGATTGAGTGATCTGATGAAGGACACTTCCAATGGCTGAGACATGCATACGTACATACATACATTCATAAGCACTTCATAACTATTCCACATACGAATACAATGTGCCCAGAAAACGAGCACGAGACCGATTCCCCTTTCCCCTCGATTCCACCCCTCCTCCTCCTCCTCCTCCTCCTCCTCCCTCCCTCACTGCCCCTCCTTTGCGTCCCTGGGTGATTAATCATGATGGTCATGATTGACAGGGGAAAAACGGAGGGGGGAGGGGGACAGAGGGGCAGAGGGGCAGAGGGGCAGACACACACAGAAAAAAGAAAAGGGCAAGGCGAAAAGACAAGAGAACCCGGAGCCATGGGAATGGAGGGGCTGGTTGTGTTCGCGAAGAGAGAGTGGAGATTCCTCCTCCATTGACACTTGGCCACTGGGCACCTGGCAGACACGACCCTCGGTTTTTTTTTTTGCATTTCCCCGTTCGTCCGCTCGCCCTCAACAAGCCACTAGACTACCAGACTTACTCGAGTAGGGAAGACATTACAGCAATAATCCAGTCAATCAAACTACCACTCCATAGTTCCACTCCCAAAGGAGATAATAATTCAGCTTGTTATTTCACTCAACTTTGCCCAACCACCATGATTATACTACGGGATTTCAAACACATCAAAACACATCTATCCAGGTTACGAACGACTGACCCCAAAAGTAGTTTGATAACGGCCTTTCCCCGTCTAGGATACCCATTCTGGAAGGTTACTTAGTAAGTTGATCATCAGGCATTGTCATCAAGGTTAAGTCAACTTGGGCTCCGTCCGAGGTATGTCGGCTACTGTACACTGTAAGCCCGCATTGTGGCTTGTAATTGTCGGTGTTGCTGTTGTCGTTAGCCTAGAAGACGGTCGGTCAGTTTCTGTTGGTTGGTCGGTGGCAATTTTATCTGCGATTATCTTCTAAAGAGAGGATAATTTAGTCTGGATCAAGAAACTGGAAGAGATAGCTTGAACTACTCATGTACATGTGTTTTGTGTGCTCAAGTAGTAAATACGTACAGGACAGTATCAGATATCAAGGTTAATCTCCGTGCAATACATTATCCCTGCAAAGTGGTTCATTATCTGATCGCGCCTCAGGCAGCAAATGTTTATGTGCCCCTCCCCGCCCGCGCGGTGCGGTGGAGGAAGAGGCGGAGGGGGATCGCTCTCCTCGCGTGCCGCTTGTTTGAACCTTGTTTTTGCTGTGTGATGATGGGCTACGCCGGAGGAAATTAGGAATTGTACGAGCCCAAAAGGTCTTAGTTCTACAAAAGCATTTCCGTGAAGAGATCCATGACGCGGCCTTTCTCCCGGTTCTCAATCGTCGTCCGATATGTGCTGAGCAATTGGCCCTGAAGTGCGTATCGGGTTGGTAAAGATTGCAATCATCCATATGGCGGATCGACGCGACCATGGGCCGATGGGACTCGAGTCCCTTGGATCCGTTACAGCTTTTTTCTTTTTCTGCTGGCGGGACTATACTCGAAAGGAAAGGAAATAATATCATTCGATTGAAATCCATTGTCAGCTACGCCCGCGGAATACTCGTTGTTCCTTTTCCCTTCCGTCGGATGCATGGATTACTAGCAGCAGTAGATAGATAGATAGATAGATAGATAGATAAATAGATACAGAAAGACCAGAGACATAAGCTCATCAGCCCTTAGTCGAAGGCATGACCTGATGTCCAACATACTAAGTACTGTGCATCTCCGCCATAGAACTCCGGTCAGTCATGGCATCGGAAATGATACTTCGTACATGTACTAGGTAGAGTATCTGGAGGGGCAGGAAGGAAGGATCTCTCCGGGTGTGCCAAGTTTGACACTAAGCAAGCACCCTAGTGAGCAGCGCTCCCCTCAATCCAACCTTAGGCAGTAGGATTTTTACTTTCCCCAAGCGTGACCAGGAGGATGGTAACTAGACTAAACAGCGGGTTTGGGGGATTTTTAGTGTTGGTTGCTTTTGGTGTATGTTAACTTAGCTTCCCAACTAGGCTCAGTTGGGGAAGAGTCTAAAGCCACTCCTCCCCGAAACAGGAAGAAACCAGCAGACCCTGGCTAAATCTAATCCCAGTGCACACACCAGTCGAGTCTTCCGTCAAGTTTTCTATTCGTGGCGATGAACTCTGCGAGGATTGATCCTGCATCGCAACCAAGGAGATAGGTATCAAAAGTCGAAATTTGAGTGAATCCCAAATTGCTCAGCACTATTGCTACTAGAGACACTGCTCAACACACAACAGCAATATCGTCATCACCATTAGTTAACAACACAACAACCACCAGCATACTCCAAGGCTCAGGCCACTGGGGAAAGAAAGCCTGGTCATCCTCGGTCGGACTAAGAAGGTTAGATGAGGTGTGTGGCGTTCTCGCCTCGCCAAATTCTCAGAGTCTGATTGGTTTCTTGAAGTCTCCCAATGCACTTCCGAAACCGAGCCGATACTTAAAAAAAGTGCAAAAGGTGAAGGGCCCAATCGAGAAGGATAGCGTGGTCTCTCGGCATTACTCCGGTCAGCTTCGGAAAAACCACCCTGGCCAGGGTAAAAGTGCCGAAGGAAGTTCCCGGTCAATCCCTCCAGGAGGCCCCGACTCACAGCACTTCCTTGTCTACGATCTTTGCGGACCATCCCCGACTCGGGCGAATGAGAGAGACGGGGGAGGAAAGCGCAAAGAGAACGATCTGCAAGCGGTACGGTATGGAGTACGGAGTCCTGTACCGGAGTACTGTAGTCTGTAGTCGTCTGTACCTGTCGGTGATGTCGCCCTACCGGTAGTCTTCGCCCACTCCCACTTCCTAATTTTGCATGTTGGGGATCCATACTTCGGCCTAGAGTGCTGACTAGGACCTGCGTGTATCAGTAGCATATCATCATGATTACCTATTTGAGCTAATTTTGATAGGGACCGTAGTGTTGATGGTTGCTGGTGCTGTTATGTCTTGGATCTATTTACCTTACCCCAACCACACTGCTGCGTGTTTTTTTTGCTGTTCTGTCCCTGTCACGTAGATGAATCACAATGGCGACTGTTCTTCTCGTCGAGCTGAAACCCTTGGTATAGTAAACAGGGCTAGCCTTGGCCTTTTGGTAAGTAGGGTTGTCTGGTATGTAGGTGGTAGTAGAGGTAGTACTCAGAGCCGAGGTGCACATCTATCGCAGCCACGACCTCAACCATCAGACTGACCGACGAAACTGAGACAGACAGACATCATCACTCAGCGGTCTCACAAGCGAAAGCCAAGCTTTGTGATGATGGAAAAAGCAAAAAGCAGACGACGATCCCATCGGACAATTTCTTCACCAACCATTGAGCAAGCACCTTTAGGCGAGTCAGTTCCGGGTTCCCCTCCTCACCAAGGTAGGAACGAAGAGAGACTCGAGGGTGCCGGAGTTCCGCCCTGCCTACCACACAGTACCATTTTTGTGGACACACAAGAAACAAAAAAGAAAAGCACATACATACCTCAAATTCTACCTATCGGCTTGCATGATGCTTTTTTTCTGCTTGCCTAAGTCTCCGACACATTTACGGTAGACTGAAGGGGATCATCCCACACCGCCTGGCTTGGCTGTCGAGATTTGTTCGTGGAAGTTTCCATGAGCGGAGCCTATCCCACCGGCTTCCGCTTGAGTTTTTTATGGAGCACCAAAAACGGGTTGGCCATGCCGCCGTGATCGGATCGCCACATTGGGCGAGGTGCAGGGGAGGGGGTTATTTTTTTCTTAAGCCCGGGAACACTTCCACTGGTAGTAACTGAGTCTGGGACGATGATGCATCATGCCAGTCTTACTCGAATGGGTTGTGGCAGTCAAAAGGAAAAAAAGCAAAGGCCGAAGACAATGATGATGACGATGATGAGAAGCCGGTCATCATTTGTTTTGGTCTCTTTTCTGTGCTTATTTCCTTGGAAGGAAAAGGAAGAAAAGAAAAAAAAGCCCTGTCCGCGCCGATGGGCGGGGAGAAAGGCGTAAGCGGCAAGTTGAGCGAGGATGGATTGTTGCAGAATGGGCTATTACGGAGTACGGAGTACACACAATCAACTTGGGTTGTGTGTCTGACACCGACCTCTTTCGTTCTTTCCCTGATAGACACTTGAGTACTGTAACTACCAAGTCCTAGTAACTTACCATTGGGAAATGTTGCTAAGCTCGGTATGGAATCTCACATTAGGAAGTCTTCTATCTTCCTTTGACTAGATGATGCTATTACTCAATCGATTCATCGACCGGTCGGTGATTGCAGTCTTCTGTTGTGAGGGAATTTCGGATTCTCTCCAAAAGTCAACAAGAAACAGTAGTCTGATGTTCTCTTATCTTCTTGTGGTATAGTGCGGGCTCGACCGCAGCAGAGTAAAAAAATTCATTGCTGGGTTCCTGCAAAAAATTGAGTGGTAGGTACCATTACTCTGCTCTCTGCTTCCGGTATGACGGCGAACCCAAATCCTTCTCACTATTAACTCTTCGACCACCCAGCGCGCTCCGCAGCCGCCACGAGATCGAAGCAAGAGATTTGAGAAGAGCACAAACGAAAAAACCTAACAACCAAAAGTGATGGTCGAAAAAGGTACGTACGTACTACTGACTCAACCATCCTACCTTTCCCGTCGACCCCCGGGATTTACCATCCGCGGTGTTCCGAAATGGATGACCATGCGCTTGAGGAGCCTTGTACCCTTCTTAAGATAATCTTGTAACTGGTTTCACGTATTTCCGTACCGTGTAATGAATGCTACGCGAGCGCGGGGTCTTCTCTCGAGTTGGGAAATTCCAATGCCGGATGCCGACCGTATGGGATCGATGCAACGGATAGTCGGAGGTTCGGATATGCTGCTGCTGTTGTGATACGGAACATCAACTGTCCCCAGAATGGATCCGAATCCCACTTGAACTTACCTAAGGCTTAGGTAGGGTTGGTCAAGGAGGTCCACAATCGAAGCGGGAGAAGCTCCCAGCGAAAATCTCCTGGTGGAGAATAGCCGCCGATTACGAACGAAGCCTAAACGGGAGACCCATCTTGAATACTAAAATGACGGTGGTGATTCGAAAATGGGCGCGGTCACTGGGAGGGGGGCATGCACTATGCAGACGTTCAACGGGAAGAGCAACAACCATAAAAAGGATCCCTCGAACTATGTCGCGTTAAATAAAGGAGAGCTGGAATCCTGAACTGTTGGCTTCTCAATTCCGAACAACAATCTTTTCACTGCAGGAAATATGATGAACTGAGACAATGTTTTCTGATTCATCATACTTACTGGACCGAAAGGGGTAAGGATACGGTTCACATCCGCACCACGGAATTGTTCAAGCGCGGGTGGTATTCAGTCAGTCCTGAACTTGGAAAATGTATGAGTACGTAGTTAGAACACAGGCATATGATATGGTCTAGACTGGCGGCATCGGGGATGAAACAAGGTGCGTGGCATCATCGAATTGGCAATCAGATGAAGTTCAAAGCATCTTCGGCCAAGGACAGTGTCAGCGACGGATCAGTCTAGAAGGTCCATGCGCCATGCAGGTGATGTATATCTATCTGATGCTGCTTCGATGGGTGGCTGTGTTTTGTCGCAGCTGAATCAGTTCTCGCTCAGATTGTCTTCTCAGTGTTCCTCAAGCAGACAGGGGTGAGGGTTGCTCCGTGAAGAGAACTCCTGATTTCAGACGGTTAATATTGAATCGACATTCGGGACAGGCACTGGAAGAGTTTCATTTGTTCATTTCCTGCCGCGGCTTACGCAATTTGCAAGTTGACCAGCAATACGTGTAGAACGGACCGAGGGCAAAAGTGCTTTCTTCCGTGTAGATCAATACACAGCCAGCTAGAAAGTATCTGTAATGCATGCTCGCCGTTGAGCTTCCCTATGATACCGCAGAAACCCATGCCACCTTTTCCTCCCCGGCGCCTCACGGCCTGGATGTGGTATGATGACGAAGGAGGACCGAGTGGCAGAGGCGCGTTGTAGCCCGCATATGAGCGGCAGCATTGGCGGCCCATACCGTCATTAGGAGTGTGGTGTGTATGAAGTTTAGGATTGAAAAAGCGATGACTGATGTAGTGGCCAAATAGCTCGATCTATATGCTGTACATAGTACCTACAGCTTTTCATTGACATGGATCCAACATGGATCCAACATGCAGATGGAGGTCGGGAAAGCCCCATGCGGGAGGGAAGGAGGTCTCCATCGTCCGCTCATCTCAGGTATGGAGTTTATACTTCCTGGATCGAGATTTGGCAAGTTGACAGCCGTGGAGTCGAAGTGGGCAGCCTCTTACCATTGTTCCTCCCGCCCATGAAGCCAGGAGCTCAGGTTCGAGCATGATGCCACTCACTCCACTTTCTCGCAATTATGATAACTTTGATAAGGTTTCGTGTCGCCCTACCTTACTCTAGCCTCTAGCTCATGTGGAATTGTGGATGTGCCATGAGGGACTGAGCGCTGAGGAACCAGTATGGAGCCGGCGGCGGGCCTGGCCTGTCAACTGCGGAGAAAGGATGCAGATGTCCGCCTGCCTCATGACATCAAGCATATTTTGGTCCATGTTTGTCGACCACTCAGTAGTACATGTGTATATCGCAGGATATAGGACGTCAACAAGGGACGTTATTCGAATTAGCCGTGGTTTAGTACACAGGTAAGAGAAGCCGAGAAACTGGACCGTGATCGGAAAAGGAAATCGGAGGTCTTGCCAGCTCCTGAAACCGGCGTACAGTAGTTACGGAGAGTACCCGTACCTTTTACATACTGTGTACACACAACCTAGCAGCCTGCTGAGATGGAAGGAGAGATGAAGAGTTCTTTCTCCCGCTCGTCTGGTATGCTTCTACTGGCTGCTGCTTAAGTTTTTTTTTTTTTTTTTTTTTCTCCGGTTCACCCACTGGGCCTACCAGTCCTAGTTGAGGTTAGTAGGATCCGTCGCCCCCCGGGAGCCCGATCTACGGCTGCATAGGTAGCCTCCCACCATTCCGCCCCTCCAATAACTTAGGTTACTCACTCTTAAGTAGTAAGTACGGCGTATCTCCCCCTCATTGTGTCCTGGCTTACTACTACATCCACCTAGGCATGATATGCCTGACTGTTGTATTATAATATCAGAATCAAATATATACCAAGAGAAAATGAAATCAGTCTCACGATCGCTCACGGACAAAACTGAGTTCAACCAAATGGACGCCTAAAATAGAACTCCTCAACCCGAAAATACACCTGCAGTTAAGTTCTCATCATCAAGATTCAGAACGAGTTACTGGACTCACTACGTAGGCTTGACGAGCTCGGCTCTGGAAGGCTAGAACAAGTTCATGACGGTATCTCTCAGTCTGTCGTTGTCCACCTGCTTGCGTCTTTGCCTGATCCCTGGTGGGTTACGATTGGCAGGCTGCAAGGCCGGTAACGACGAAGTTACTGCCAAGTATCTTTTTACGTAGCTGTCTGCGGCAAGGATACCAACGAGATACCTCGTTTCGGTACACGCCCGACGTGCCCTTTCTCCCACCAACGAGTCGATTCTCGAGTTTTGATTCCCTAATCGAATTCGACGAGCCAACCAACGAGCATCGGCCATCGGGATAGCGTCTTCAGCCCTCTTTTCTTTCCCCTGCTTGCCGCTGGTGCCAACCAAATTCGATGTTAGATTTCCTCCCAAAAGCATCTCTTCGTTTCCCTACTCTTCCGGGGCGACCTTTCGGAAAGGGTTGGGTGCCGAAATTGCCGTTCATTTGGCACAGAGCCAGAGATACAGACAAAGTCAACCGTGAATTGGAAGTTACTGGGAATCGATGGAGGATTTATTTTCCTGATCAAATGTACAATACAGCACGTCGAGGACGAGGACTATGAGACTAGTTCGCAGCGTGCTACTGAGACAGACAGATACTAGATAGATGAGTTTAGTCTCCGTACGTACTACTACTTAACATGATAATAGTATGAGTAGTAGATTGACCCCTTCGGCTCTTGTTTGATTTTCGGAAACCGGGTGAGGCACGAATCAGGTCAACGGCACCTGAGTTAGTATGAGTAGCAGTAAGTATGGTAAGTTAATGCCACCAAATTATCAAAATTTCCTCAAGCAGTACACAGCTTTTTTCCGTGCGCATTTTGCCTCCCAGAGTTAGGATCGTCACCGCCAATCCACAGTTAACCTTCAATTAGTTTCGCACTCGTCTAAGAGTATCGTCCCCCTTTCCCTTCTCAAGAGTGTACCGCCTGTTGTGCTTGTCGGAAGCTAATAATGTTCCGTGATTTTGCGAGGTTTCAATTCCTCTTAACCTCTCTTACTGCCGCCGCCGCTATTCATCGCCCCCCTTCCCACCCTTTCCCCCTCCATTCCCGTGACTACTAGTTAGTACTACTGCTAGAAAGGCTCTACCTTGGGTGCGTTCTTTTTGAGGCAACTCTTTTTTCTCTTTTTTTCCCCCCCTTCCTTTTATGTTTTTTGTCATTTTATCTGTTTTTTTTTTTTTCTTTTTTTTTTTTACAATTTTTTTCTCTTCTCTGTTTCCTTACAAACC